>NC_072736.1:21800253-22100253 GCF_026930045.1 Uloborus diversus | reverse complement strand
TAATTGCCAGCCTGTCTGGCACAACACAAACAATATTGTTATGACTAACCGCCAAATATTTAATAGCATATTTTTTTTTTACCGATTAAAATCATTAATTTCAATCAAATCACATCTGCTTCGCATAAAAAGAGAATTTCTACGTAATTACACTTCCTTAACTAACTTAAACGAAATTCAAAAGCGTTTCAGTTAAAGAAAGGTATAACTTCACTTGAAACTTCCAGTCCTGCCTTGTAAGCAAGTTGTTAATCTCGCATTCATGCAAAGCACGTACAGGCTGTCATTCCCACCAAATTTAAATGCATTAAAGATAAAATATTTTTTTCAGCTAAGACTTGAGCGTTTCAAACAGTGGCGTAGCTAGACCCGACTTTCGGGGGGGTTACTTCTTATATATATATATATATATATATATATATATGTATAATCGCTTGGAATTTTTTCCTTTTCTTCTTTTTTTCTTTCTCTCCTCTCTTCTTTTTCTCTTTTTTTTTTTGAGACTAACTTTTCGGGGGGGGGGTTTTCCCCAAAACCCACCCCTTAGCTACGCCCCTGGTTTCAAATGTAAATAAGTTCATCATTGTGTCCGGAATAACTTGCTGCAATAGATTTTGACAACGACCCGGATTCGTCTGACATCAGAGGAAGATTTCTCGTCTCATGGTGCTTCGGATTAAAAAAAAAAAAAAAAAACAATTTGCAGCAGAAGAAACAATAAATAGCGAACGTTCAAGAAACAGCCAAAGATGTGCAAATTTTGAACCAAAATTCTGAGTTAGGATGGACAAAAAGAACCGATTCAGCAAAATGAAGAGTTAAAAGCACCAATGAAGGCAATGGTTGTTGGTGACAATGCTGTTTGTAATTAGGGACTAATTACTGAATAAGCCAACCAGGCCGCGATCTTGCTTTTTAGAGACCCCCATATGGATAAATTATATTAGTCAGCGATTAAAACTGTAAGGCTTGACTGGGGGGAGGGCTTTGAGCCTGCTGATAGCTTAATCGGGCCCTGTTTGTAATAGGGCTGTGCGTATGCATTGACTTCCCCACCATGTAACAGATCTAATGCTTTCCCCAGGGACTGGCAACTATTCTTTCACGTGGCACCACAATGCCGTTACTACTTGAGAATTTTGACGCCCAGTTTCCACTTAGATGGCAGTACTCGAGGTATCTTACGATGAGGCATGCACTAGGTATTTAATTTAGCTGAGAACGTCCAACCAATCCAAATAGATACTTAAGGGTTCGTTAACATATCGCATAGGCACGTGACACGGGCGCTGACGATTGATCTAGAAAGATCCACTGAGTTCGGTCTTATAATACCCACAATTACCCACAATCTTGGGCTTAATAGACAACGCCTTACGACTCTTTTTCTCAGCAGTCGTTTCTCTTTTGCCGTCAGCAAGTGGTTCTTCTTCATTTGTAGCAACAAATTCTTCGGCAGTTCGGTTTCATTATCATTATTTATTTATTAATTTATTATTTTTGAGAACACGAAAATATCCTGAAAAACCACGTAAACAGATGACCTAAAAGGATAGTCCAAAAAACTAAAATCAGAGCTTGGATCATCGAGAGTTCGATGAAGATTATATTTCCTCCGAGAGTTATGTAGCACCATCGATAAATGTTGGAAGATCCACAGTCCAATGTAGAAATATTTCCTACTTTTAGGGCCACTGCTCCAAAAGGAAAGAGGATCTGTTTACTTCCCATCTAACTGAAACTAATACATATGCAAAGTAGGGCTAAAGGAAGCACTTCCTTAACTGGTTACTCTTTTTTAATCATTGTCGTCTCAAAATGGCTTGGTCAAACGTCCTTGGCATTTATAAATGGCACATGAGGCATTCAACGAACAAAAATTATCTGCAGGAAGTTCGTTATTCTTAGATATTCCAACTTTTTTTTCTCTGCTGCTTTGCTTCTTCCCTGGAAGTGATAGATTTCTTTTTTTTCTTTTAAAACTGTTTCACCCCTCCTCCCCCCCCCCCCCTTTTCTTCCACTCTCTGTCACTCTTCTTTTTCTTTATGACTGACCCAGTGAACCTACCGAACCATTTGAAAAAACCAGTGCGACCATTTATTTAGTAAAAAACATGCGTCCATTTTTATAGAATATATATTTTTCACCTTCCATATCAAATAAACTAACGAGGGCTTTGGTTTGCAGAACAACAATATTAATCACGAAAAACTAAAACATTCTGGAAATTTTGAGGTCGGTGGGAAAAACTCCCCCCACCCTTTTTCTGTTCTTTTCTGGATTTTTTTTTTTAATTTTTTTTTTACAAAAACAAAACTTGTAGTCTTTTTTTAAAAAGACATATTTTCTTAGGAAACATGAAGTATTAAACATTAAAAGGTTTATGTAATTCACACATTTTTCCCCGTTTCTGAACAGCTATAGGGAAATATGAATAAAGTGAAAAAGCTCTGCTTATCTGCAGGTTCTTTTTTTTTTAAATGAACAAATTGATCTTTTCTTGAAATTACAGTACAGAAAGAAAGAACAATGTATTTATTATAATTATTATTTTCATAAAACTGGCATTGAAATATTATTTTTTGTTTTTGGCAGTAAATTTTTCCTTCAGGAAGAGGTGAAAATGTTTCTTTTTTGCATAGGACAAAGTGAAAAATAAAATTGTACGAAGTGATCAAATCATCATTCATCCATTAATTTTGAATAGGACATGATTTTTGTAAATTGTTAACCTTTTTGACAGTATTTTAGTAAAAAAAATTTTAAAACTTTTATTTATTATAAATTGTGAAATTTTTTAAACAGAAAGTTTTTTTTTTCAGTTTGTTCCATGCATATATACCAAGGGCGGACTGGAAAGCGGCCCATCGGCTGGTGCGCCCTCAAACCTTTTTTTTTTGTTCGCTTTTCTTCGAACCTGTCCGCCTATTTGTAAATTTATGTTTATTTACATTGGCGCTCAGTGAACTTTTCAAGGAGAACGACTTTTCATGCTTATAGTATTTTAATTTAACTCATATTTTATGAAATAGAAGGTGAAAGAGGAAATGAGTAAAGGGACTGACCTCCGGGTTTCCTTCGTATAGAGATTGATATTATCTTCTTAAAGTGGTAAATCTACTCATTAAAACTGCGAAAAAGGCTAAAAAGAGAGGTTTAAAACAAATAACGATACTGTAAATTTCTTGGAAAAAATCGTCTGCGCTTTTTTAAATGTAACTCAACAGATTAAAAAGCAGAAACAAACAATCAATAAAAAGTAAATCGCTTCAGGATGTATCACAATCGAAATGTACCAAGCAACACGGGGTGACATTGTGATACTTCCCATAAATAAAATATTCAAAGATTTTAAAAAAAAGTTCCAGTATTATCTGTCAGTAGTCAAAACATAACGTAAACAATAACAATCTTCCAAGAAATTAAGAAAGAAAAAAAAAAAAAACCCCTGCTACACGAGCTTTCAATCGATTTTCTTCGAAGTCAAACGTTAATGATTTAATGATCAAATTTCTTTCGCTTTCCACACAATTCTTATAAATTAATAGGGATTTTTCAAACTACGCACTTTTCACTGATCTACAACATTCATTTCACTTCCATGACGCAAGTCTTTGGTTATTGGACCGCACAGTGATGACGTAACAGAATTTCCTACGTCATTGGTGTGCTCTGGAAACCGTTGCTAAGGCGCTGTGATTATCCCCTCTCTCTCTAGCGATTTAAAGTAAATTTAATATTTTAATGTCACTTCAATTGACAACTGCGCAATAATTTTAAACAGTAAACTTCTGACAAATTTGCTCAAAAAAAAAAAAAAAAAAAAGATAGAATAAAGAAAGAAAAATTACAGAAAAAGAGTTTTTCTCAATCATAATTTATCCCCCCCCCCCCCTTCTTCTTCTTCTCATTGTTATTATTATTAATTATTTTTTTTACCAGAATATTGCCCGTCAAGATATGACGGGAGAAAACTACTTCTTCATTTGAACGAAGCAATTGCCTGTTTAGTGATATTTTGGTAGTTGAAATATTAACCCTAACTCCAGTGTATGTACTCTAAACTCCAGTAGATAGCATTAATTGTTGACCTCGCTTCGTTTCTTCATTCTACTAAAATTAGTCTTACCATTAATTCAGTTAAGATACCAGATCCAGTTCAGCCTTGTCAAAATAAAGCATTTCAAGCATAACCAAAAAATATATTATGAATTATCATGCCGTGGTGCGAGTTTCATTGTGGATGACGTAAGGAGCGTTACTCGATCAGTGAATTCGCTATTATATGATGAGAATTACTTCTCTGAAGTTAATAAAATACGTATTTTAAGTTTAAATCAAGTTTTAAATAGGCCTAAATTTATTTTCTCTCTTCGTAAGAGACAATACATCAATGGTAGCAGGTAAAAATTTAGATACTTCAGAGAAAAATCGGGAACGTTTTACCAGATTTTTTCAGGAAAGAAAAATTTAAAAATGAACTATAAAATGATATACACATGTTTCAAAAAAGATCAGACACATACAATTTTCATAATCGTTTATGAAAAAGTTTCGTTTTTCGATCGTGATCATTTGACTATAGGGAATTTACCCGAAATTCTAATCACTAAAATATCTCTTTTTACTTTCTTCTATATCTAATATATAGAAGAAAGTATTGGATTCGTGCAAATTTTCGAATTTCGAATTTTGACGGATTCGAACGTTTTGAGGTGTGCTGAGTCCATTTCGACCATTTTTGGAAAATGTCTGTCTGTCTGTGTGTGTGTGTGTGTGTGTATATGTATGTATGTGTGTGTGTGTATGTATGTGTGTCACGTCTGTGTGTGACCAGTTTTTTGTGGCCGCTCTACAACAAAAACTACCGCATGAAATCGATCGAAATTTAGTACACATATGTGCCCCTATGTGAACTTGTGCCCATTAGTTTTTGGCGCGAATTCCTCCCAAGGGGGGTGGAGCAATGGGACGTTTTTCGAGTTACGCGTGCTTGCTATTCCTCAGGAAGTTACTGGCGGAATCAAACAAAATTTGGTCCATATGTTGGTATTAACAGGAACAGGTGCTGATTCAATTTTGGTGTCAATAACTCAAACGGGGGTTGAGCTATAGAACGTTTTTTGTCGTCAATTGTGACTGCTGTATCTCAAGAAATAATGAACGGAATGAAAGAAAAATTTATCGGCAAGTAGCCCTTAGTGGGTATAAGAACTGATTTTATTTTTGTGTCAACAGCTAAAAAGAGGGTAGCGCAATCACACGTTCTTTTTTTCCATTTTGAGTGCCCTATCTCAAGAAGTAATGCTACGTTCTGGTTGAAATTTGGAATATATGTGAATCCATATGTAAACAGGCTTTGGTTCAATTTTGACGCCGATCGCTCCAAGAGGTGTTGATTTTTTTTTTTTTTTTTTTTTGCGAATAAAAATATTTTTATTAATGCAACAATAAGAAAGATAAATCGTAATAGATTGTCGTCTGCGTATTTCTCGTGATTTTAATTGTATGGAAATGATAGGAAATATTATCTCAATGATTTGAAATTTTTAACTGTTGCCATCTTATGTTTGTTAACAAATAAAATATTTGTAATTAATTCAAGCAAGGCTTTTAAAATAACTTTCAATTTTCGCTCTTTGCTTTGCTTTTGCAATAATTCAGACATTGGGATAGTCGTCAAGTTTTTGCATGTGTAATTTTTTTTTTGTTGGGAATATTGCTTCCTCGTCAAGCATGGGGAGGGATCAGAATTATAAGAAAGATATAGAAGAAAGTTTCGTGATGGCCACAACATACTAGTTTTGTAGGAGGCTCCAGCTTCCTGGGCCTTTTCAGTCATCAGTCCCTGGGAAAATAAGTTCCCGTCTCGAGGTTGCCCCACAATGTAGACCGTATAGAAAAATAACAAAATATGATTTTTAATTTGTTTGTTGTGATGCTTGAAACTAAGAGCGATGTATAACGCATGTAGCAATGTGCATGAAATGCACCGCCAGCCCATTCATTTCCAGCCGAGGACTGCAGTTTCGTGCTTATTAGCACTCAACAGCCCGGCATAGGAAAGTGACTGAGCTGGAGATGGAAAACCTCTTAAGGAAGGCAAGAGTGCCAAACAAACTGGTAGCTAATGTAGAATTAACACAGACCAGACGAGTGACCGAAGGAATGGTTCGGTTCAACTCGAAGATTGAAGGCAAGGCATGGTATGGTATATTCAGTAAATTACCGCCCATTAGCTAGGGCTGAAGCAGAAATACATGAAATACACCGCCAGCCCAGTCATTTCCAGCCGAGGACTGCAGTTTCGTGCTTATTAGCACTCGTCTGCTCTCGTTGCACCAAATCATGCTTTAGTTAATACTACTGGTACCCGCACGGCTTTGCCCGTAATAGAAATATTAAAAGGTCTTTTGGTTTGCCTGTATATTTACAAATAATGTATGGTGAATGTTCTCGCCAATTGGCTTGTACCTATGTTACGGTTCCACGTTATGATAATTTCGTATCTCGCCATTGGCTTGTGCCCATGTTCGGTTCCTCGTTATGATTATTTCGTAATTTACTCGTCCATCTTATGATAATTCTGTTCCTAAAATTGGAATAGAAAAAGAACCACATCAAATTTTCGAAAAATCGCTTCGAGGTGCACACCCCCTATGCTACAAAGCAACTATGTGCCAATTTCACGAAAATCGGCCGAACGATCTAGGCGCTATGAGCGTCAGAGAGATCCTGACAGAGAGACTTTCAGCTTTATTATTAGTAAAGATTTATAAACTGATTTAACAGCAACTGCTATTCAGTATTAATGCTGATTGATGAAATTGTATTTTTTTTTTTTTTATGTATTATTATTCTCTGTATACCATGTTTCCTGCAGTGGAAATGCTCATATTCTGTGATACAGCATTCGAGAATGAATGTGTAGGAAAAAAAATCCCTCATTGATGTAATTTAAAAGTAATTTTCGAATTTTTATATATTACATTTACCTTATATGAATAAAGGTTGAGATTGTCGACAAAAATAAAAATCGATAAATAATCAATTTGTTATCACACACACACATATATATGTTTGAATCCCTGTATGTTTTTATCGTTATATGCTTTCGAGGGTGGAGGGGGGGGGGGGACACTGACACAGTTCACAAGTCTTTATCAAATTCTTTATTGTATTTATTTAACATGAAGCAATTCTTAAAGAAAAAAAAAGAAAAAAGAGATTATTTATTTACAAAAATTGGAATAAATAAACAATTCATTTTAATTTTAATCCTTGTACATATGTTTTCTGTATGATATGCTATGCTCTTCACAGAAACAACATTTAGAAATGATACTGTACGAAAAGATCTTTGACTGATACATCACACAAGTCTATCAAATCGTTTGTTGTATTTATTTGACACGAATCAGTTCTTCAAGAGAAAAAAAAAAGAGAAAAAAAAAAGAAGTTATTCATTTACAATTTTTTTTTTATAAATAAACAGTTCATTTTAATTTTAATTCTTGTATATATGTTTTCTGGATTATATGCTATGCTCTTCCACAGAAACAACATTTAGAAATGATACTGTACGAAAAGATATTTGACTGATACAGCACACAAGCCTGTCAAATACTTTGTTGTATTTATTTAACATGAAGCAATTCTTCAACGAAAAAATTCATTTTAATTTTTATCCCTTTACATATGTTTTCTGTATTATATGCTACGCTCTTCCACAGAAACAACATTCAGGAATGATTCTGAATGAAAAGATCTTTGACTGATACAGCACACAAGAAAATCATTTGCTGAAGGTAATTCTTTAAAAAAAGGGGAAGGGAAGGGGGGGGGAGAGGCTATTCATTGATAAAAATATCAATAAACAATTCATTTTAATTTTAATTCCTGTACATATGTTTTCTGGATTATATGCTATGCTCTTCCACAGAAACAACATTTAGAAATGATACTGTACGAAAAGGTCTTTGACTGATACAGCACACAAACCTATCAAATCCTTTGTTGTATTTATTTACATGAAGCAATTCCTTCAACAACAAAAAAAAAAAAAATCATTTTAATTTTTATCCCTGTTACGTTTTCTGTATTATATGCTACGCTCTTCCACAGAAACAACATTCAGGAATGATTCTGAATGAAAAGATCTTTGACTGATACAGCACACAAGAAAATCATTTGCTGTATTTTGCTGTATTTATTAAACATAAAGTAATTCTTCAAAAAAAAAAAAAGGAAGAGAGGGGTGGGAGCGGTTATTCATGATAAAAATATCAATAAAACAATTCCTTTTAATTTTAATTCCTTTACATATGTTTCTGTATTGTATGCTACGCTCCTCCACAGAAACAAACATTCAGGAATGATTCTGAATGAAAAGATCTTTGACTGATACAGCACACAAGAAAGTCATTTGCTGTATTTATTAAACATAAAGTAATTCTTCAAAAAAAAAAAAGGAAGAGGGGGGGGGAGAGGTTATTCATTGATAAAAATATCAATAAACAATTCATTTAATTTTAATCTCTGTACGTATGTTTTCTGTATTGTATGTTATGCTCTTCCGCAGAAACAACATTCAGGAATGATACTGGATGAAAAGATCATCGACCGATACAGCACACAAATCAAAGATTCCTCTCATTTTTATAAATCACGTTTATTAAGCAATAAAGCGGAATTTCATAAATTCTGTTCCACGGAACCCCAGGGTTCCAAAGAGCTCTTTCAGGGGTTCCATGAGACTTAAGTGCTTTTTTTTTTTCACACCTTTCCAATTTGACACTAAAAAAATTGATAAAAATAACGCCGTTACAAAATTTAAAATGAATTTACTTTTATGTAGTACTTTCGTTTACTAATCTGGGCATTATTACATATCAAGGTTAGAAACTTTGGAATAATTTTATTTGTCGCTAAAAAATGCAAATTTTAGGTTAGCCTGAAATCAGGGTTCGTACTCAATTTCAGAAATAAATGAAGGAGTTTGGAGGAGTTTTGAAGGAATAAAATTAGATTTTGAAGGAGTACTAAAGGGCTAACCTTAAGTGATGTTACTTTGTGTTTTCAACATGTTTGACTCCCTTCCCCCTTTGTCACAAAGTGTCACACTTCACCTTACTACTTCTCTTGTCACATGTCACGTTATTATGATAACTAAGTGATGTCACTTTTTGTCACTCTCTCTGTTCCCCTTGTCACAATTTCATGAACCCGTCTCCCCCTCAAGACTTAACATCATTTGTGGATGTGGATGACCCTTTTTTACAATATCGTAACTGCAATTCACTAAACAATTAATTTTTAACACAATCACTTAATATAGTACTTCTACTTATGCATCTTTAAATATTTAAAAAAAATTAAACAAAACTGACTTTTGCTGCTGAGAGTTTGGTGGAGGGAAAAGCAATAATCATAAAACTTGAAAAAATAACCAAGCACCATTTAAGCATGTTTTACCTTCACTTCTGAAATGTCTTAGTCATCTAATATTTTCACCTTAAACTTTTATGACCTCTGTGATTAATTTGTAAATCACATCTTTATGAAAAATATAAATATACGAAAATTACTAAATCAAAATCATCCTTACCTTTGCCCTTGTGAAAATGTTAAGTTGTGGATCGAAGTATTTTATGTTAATATCATAGAGGAAAATTAAGTAGCCTTGAACTAAAAAGGAGTTTTGAAGGAGATAGAACTAAAATAAGGAGTTTGAAGGGCGCTTTCAAAAAATTTCCTAAATGAAGGAGTATTGGAGGAGTTTTTGAAGGAGCGTACAAACCCTGTGAAATTGTGCTTTAAGATTTTTACTTCGAAAGTTTTTCGAAATCTATCCCAAAACACCACCTTCTCGCCTAATGTCTAAAAAGATAGCGTAAAATTGCGCATTAAAAAGTTCAATTTTGAAAAACTTCCGGAAGAATCTGTTGATCCCATAATATCACAAAGATAGGACTTTTAATCCCCTTTCCTACAACATTACCAAATATTGTCTAAATTTCGATTTTTGAGATCAAATGTTCTTTTCTCGATACTCAGGGGCGTGCACAGAAATTTTCAGGCCCCGTCGGCATAAATGACTTTTACGGACCCCCTCTATATTGTTTACCCTTATGCCCTACATAAATTTCACCCCTCTTAGGTCCCCCCCCCTCTCCCTGCTGATACTAGCCACAGTCTCAGTATCAATGGCAGTAGTACTGAAAATTGGGATACTTAAGATTTGTTTATCAAACTCTTTCATGGAGTAATTTGCATTGTTTGAAAAAAAAAAAAAAGATTTCGCCCCAACACTTGATTTAGCATTATAAACTACATTTGGATTCCCACAGACTTAAATTATTCCTGAGGTGACAATACGTTCTGTTTTCAGATATCCTGTCCCAGCACATGGTGAAATGTCTGTTTTCTGATGCGACAGTACGGAAAACTGAATGCTTCAACCAAACGTCACTCTGTACAGCTGTTTAAGCATTTTTATATCAGCAAATCAAATCATGCATAATTATTTAGCATACAGTAAAACCTGTAAAGTTGACCACTAAAGTAGTGCACCGCAGGTGGTCAACTTACACAGGTTTCACTGTATTATGTTTGCCCGAGGCTAATGTATTTACAGAAAGGGTATTTACCTTCATGACCAATTTCGGTACCTCAAAACCAGACGGACGTAAGTCAGATTATGGCAGTATTTTACAGAAGAGAGGAAAAACTTTTTTCTGGTGCATGGCTCGATGCGGAATAGGCTGTCTACATACAATGCACTAATAAACGGAAAATCGCTATTTTCGAGCATTCATCAATATGGCTCTAGGGTACAGATTTGTGGGTTATTAAAAAGCACAGCTGCAGATCGCAGTTCTTAAAGCAAGTGATTTTTGAAGTAAATGTACTCCTAAGTATTCCATCAACGAGAATATTTACAAGTCAATTTCTCTGTAACTTCGCCAAATTCTATTGAATTAAATGTATTTCGAATGCGAAATGTAACCAATCCGTTAACTATTCTGATACTGTATTGCCCAGTCAGAAAGAAAAAATTAAAAACTTGTTCCAAAGCATCTGAAATCAAAAATTAGACACTTGTTTTTCATCATCATCTTGTATCTTCTATTTTCTCTATGGAAGCTTTTTTCGTCTGCTATTTTCCTTAATTTTAAAAGGCATCATGCAGCACTTGCTTGAATAGTTTTTATATGTGTGATTGACAAGGTACTATTTTATTTCTCGTTCAATATACATTTCAGAGCATTCTGGTATTTTTAAAAATTAATTAATTTTATTGAACTTTGTTAGTGTTCCCAAGTAAAATTTTACAATTATCTCAAACATTATGCAATTACAATTAAAATTTAATATTGCTAAAAAAAACTTTATACATTAAAACTTGGCATAAAAATTGCTGAATTTTTTCATCTATGGCTTGGTTATAAGCATTATTTTATTATGGATTTTTTTCATCCTCTGAAAGATTTAACTGAATTTAATACTTCTTTCTTTTGATCTTAGTCAATTGGAAATACACATAAAATTATGCTTTATCTCTAGCAATATGAAGTTTGAATTTGTTCAAATTTTAAATTCAAAAATCTTATGCTTTTTCGTAGCTTTTCTTAATTGTTATTATTATTTGTCGTTAAGCAAGAGGAATCTTTTATTATAAAAATTTTATTACCACTTAAGTAGAAACTATTGAAATTAAGTTCTGTGTGGATTATTATAAAATTATCAATAAATTGTTTCCTGTAATAATGTTTGACTAGGATCATCTTCTGTTCATTCAACTTCAACAAATGTAGTTATTTCTGAAAAAAAAAAAAAAAAAAAAAAAAATTGTCCCACAATTATATAATGTTAAAAAAACTCTTAGTGTACTTGTAGTATTTCTTAATATTGTAAATCCAAGATTTCACTTAATAAATGGCATAGTTGGTGTATATTTTACTCTTCAATGTCTTCATTCCTGCTACTTGAAACTGTAGAAATTTTCATTTTCTATTATACATTCTCTTGACAATCTTTTTTCTTTTCTTTTCAAAGCTTAATGTGTTAAATGTTCATAACCAAAACTAATCAGAAAAATTTTACATTGGATAAAGCTTGCTAAAAAAATTTACCCATTTATAAAATATTATGCAGGAAGTTCAAAATTTTCTCAATCTACCTTTAAATCATTACCTGCTGGAAAAAATAATAATAAATTAAATTTTAAAAAATGTGTTAGTATTATCAATCACAAAAATTAAATATGACTAAATTAATCTTGTCCAAATGTTTTTTTTTTTTAACTTTTAAATCTTCAGTCATATCAAAAGTAGTTATTTATTAACTTTTTTTAATCATAAAATTTAAAAAAAAACCTCTTTGTGTATTGCTTGTATTTCTTTAATTTATTTATTTTTTTGTAACCCTACAGTTAAAAAAAAAAAAAACTCTTTGTGTATTGCACTGTTTCTTCACTTTGTAAATCCAAGATTTTTCACACAATTAAAGGCATAGTTGCTGTTTATTTCCATCTTCATTTTTGCTACTTGAAAATATCGTGTATTAAGAAAAAAATATTTTTTTCATTTCCTATCATAGAATCATCCATTCACAATGTTTTTAATTTAAGTATGAATCAAAGACCATCTTTCTTTTTTTGTTCTTATCAAACCTTAAAAAATTAAATGTTCATATCAAAAACTAATCAATAACTAATTTTTTTTTTTTCATCCATGGTAAAAGCTTACTAAAACAATTCTAACTCACTTATTAACTATGAAATTGGAACTGTAAAATTCTATACTTTTATATTAATAGTTTTTTTATTTGTATGATGTCAAAGTGGAAAAAATTCTAAAAATAAACATACAGTGAAGCACCGTTTATAGGTTTCTCTTTTATACGTTTTGATCAATTATACATTTTTAAAACTGGTCCCTGCAAAGTCTAATACACATTAACCTATACCTATTAAACGTTTTTTCGTTTGTACGCTTTTTTCATACAGACCCTTCAAAAACGTATAAACGGTGCTTCACTGTCTTTTCTTTGAAACTGCTTTCACATCAAACTTACTTATCAAAATATATTACTCGTAAAGTTCGTTTTTAAATATGTTACTAAAAACTGATAGTGTTGCATGTGTAGAAACAAGAAGTGATGACAAATATATATATTTTTACATCTAGTTTATTTTGGAATTTCCCTGTATAGAAAAATACCTCTGGTTAATATATATATACATATTTACAAAATGCTCTCACAGAAGCATTGCTGACAAGAGGCCCAATAAAGGCACAAGGACTCAACAAACAACCATTGGTACTGACAACTCTGCAAATGACTTGCGCATCTGATTGGCCAATGAGCTGCTTCTGATAGCGAATGAGCATTGCAAAATAAATAAAAGATCTCGATTGCAAATATACAAAATGTTTGACAGGAACTTTTGCAGCTCATGCAGCCTATATACATATATACAAATAATAAATAATGTGAAGTGTTGATGAACAGGATAATCACATGACTGGTCCAAATAAATAGTCCCGGTGCATTGGTCTTTGGACTACACGGTCATTGATGGTAGGCAGTGGTGATTTCAATGCATCTCTCCCCAATGGGTTCCCACTTAAAACTCGTCATATGCATATGTACATTAATGTCGACTACAAAACAATGAGTATTGCATCTAAGGTTTTAATTAACTAGCCTCTCCACTTTAAATAAAACAATGCATGCCAACTCCTGTTCCTGAGTGTAGATATACTCATATCTAACTAATCAATCTATCTATATATATATATATATTAAGGCAAAAATTTTACTTTAATAACAAAAGTAAAATAATTACTTTATATATAAATAAGATCTTTTATATATATATTTCAAAAAGGATTGTTTCAAAACTTTTACTTTGTCAAGTAAAAAGTTTGAAACTTTGTTCAAGTTTAGAAAAGTATCAAATTGATTCATGCTAGAATAAGCTCCAATAAATATTTTTTAAAAAACTCATTTTCATTTTAATACCTATAAAAAATTTCCATCGATTAATTTTTTTTAAAAGAGAAATTTGGAAAAAACAATCAAAATTACTAGCGATTCACAAAAAGATCTTTTTTTCTTCAAGAGTTGGCAGCAAACAAGACAGGATTTCTTAAATAACAGAAATGCTAAAAAAATACAAATCAGTGGAATGTTGTCCATAAACTAACTGCACTTGATCATAATAAATAGAACATTGTACAGAACAATGAACATAGATAGGATGTTATTCTGCCTCATAAGGGAAAAATCAGGAACTTTTACCTTGAATAAATAATCAATAAAAATAAATAAGTATAACTGAAAATGTCTCTACAAAGATATGAATTATTTAATGTCCTAATTAGATATGATTCATCAATTTTGAAGTTTTCTAGGAAATATGCTGTAAGAACAGCTTTAACTGTTATTAACTAATTTAAAAGAAAAAGTTTGATCGTTTACTATAATTTTTTAATAAAGATTACTAACAACTTGCTGAAAGAAATTAAGTGCAATAATCTAGTTGTAAACTGAGTTTTAAAAAATTGATATTAATTTTATAGAAAACTAAATACCTTAAACGTTTTAAAAGGAGAAGAAAAAAAAAAGCAAATTCCCTACAATAGGGTGAGGCTGAATGACAGGAATAAGTCAATCTCAGGACAGAAACCTCCAGTTTCTAGTAAAAAGTATTCTCAGCGACACTTCCACATTTTGGACCATGTCAGGCATTTTGGCAAGTCTAAGTACACTTTGAGAATGCATTAGGAAGTCAATAAATAAATAAATTAAAAAATGTCCAATGGTTCAGTGGGAACCCGGCAGTACTAGGCAGCATCAACTTCTCTCAATTTGAGTGCCCGGAGGCGGCGCCATGGCTTTGGTGCCCTCAAGCTTTAGGAACCAATAATTTGTTTATATGGTACAATAGAGTTAAGTCACAGGTTGAAGTCAAAGGCTCTCCTCACTGCTCGCTGAAGAGTTGAGTGCGAGAAGGGAAGATGTCATGGAACGGGTGTTATGGCGTACTGGGATGGAGGGGGATGGGAGATTCTCTAAGGGCATCGTCATCCACTGGTGCTTTAGGATGTCCTCTAGCGAGGGTCTGTCTGAGGCTCTGACTGATAGGCATTTTCTGATAAGGTCTTTACATTCTGGAAAAAACAAAACAAAATCATCCTTAGATGGCAAGAAAAACAAACATCAACAATTTAGCAGCATTACACAAGAAAATAACAGCCCTAACCAACTTTTATTTTAACTTCTTTATTTCTAATTCAAAATATATTTTAATTTTAATGTATGTTATCATCTGAAATTAAAAGAAAAAAAAAAGATGTTAACTTGAATGGATGGATTGAAGTATTTGTGCTCTTAGCACTCCTAAGATGATATTTATCTATAAAATATCAAGATGCTTAAACAATGCACAAACAAAATGTTAAAACTTCATTTCTTTACACCAGGGTCAAAGTTAAAGGTGCAAATATAGATGTTTTAAATTGCTTATTTATTGCACGGTTTTGTTTACAAAACAACTTAAATTAATGACTTCAATATGACTACCAGAAAGATAATTTTAAATATTTGACTGTTGAAGAAATGCATTTATTTGTTTAACTTATTTTGCAACTAACTGTAGAAAATAAAATATTTAAAAATTTATGCAAGACATTTATAAGTTACTCTTCTCAGTTCATTACCCTTAAATTTTTAGAAACTCTAAATTAATCCGTGAGGAAGCGTAATCTATTTAAAGTATTAACACAAAATTTTTTAAAAAATCAGCAAGAGAACTTACCATTTGAAAGGTATTCTTTGAATCTGATGTCAGCTCGGAGAATTTCTTCATCATCTTCAAAGGGGATATCACCACAAAACCATGTCATAGAGTAAAATTCCAAGAGACCAAAACTGTGGCAGCATTTCCGTTATAACGATTACATCTGATCCATTCAGGTGGACTGTATACCCTAGTACCTATAAAAGAGCAAAAAACCATACATAAATATGATGATACTCGGAAAAGTAAACAATATATTAAAAATAAAATTAAACTTGAACTCTGTTAGAGCTATAATTTATTGTCTCCAAAATTGTCAATTTAAGAAACATATACCAGAATTATTATTTTTTGAAAGAGATGATTGAAATATTCAGTGTTGTTTAACTAACAAATAAAAGAGTGATGTGCAAAAATATATTTTCATTGTCTGCAAAGGTAAACAATTTTAGAAATGAAGATTTACCTTGAATATTTCCCTAACTACCCCCCCACCCCCCGTTTTTGGAACGTAATGAAATTCATAAAGAAAAAATAAATAAGGTATTTTGTTTTTTAGTCTTTTAAGAGAAATGCACAAAGGAAAAAAAATAAATTTTTACATGTCACACATGTCAAGTACTAAAGTAGCGTTGCAATCCAGTATAAATTTATTTGTTTATAAAAAACACGGAAAGGTAGAAAAAGGGGAAAGAAGAATGTCATGTATAGGTAGTAGGTCAAGCTAGGTTAAATAATTTAGTGATACCAGCCTTCAGAAACGAAACAATCAGGGCGTAAAAAGTAAACAATTCTTCCTTGTGACGTATGAGTCCGGAAGTAAACAAACGAGGAAAACATTTCCTAAGTTTGAATTTTTAAGAGTTTCTGTGCAATGGAAAACAATAACTTTATCTGGCGAATAATTGTTTTGATTTTCCGTGAAAACAGAGACTAAACAATAAAACGACTCATTTGAAATGGAGGAAAAAAAAAACACCTTTCACTATCAAGTTTAGAAACATTGTTCAACTTTCAGGGAACAATAACAACAATCAAAAGTTGTTAATTTAGTATAAATAAATGTAAATTATTTTGTGGCTACACCAATAATAAAACGAACAGGATTGATGTTGGAGGCTAGTTCGAGAAACGCAAGCATGTGACCTAGTTGTCCAAGTTGCTTAACATCTAAATCCTGTTCTTCGGAATGTGGCACGAGAAAGAACTGCTTTACCTTGTAAGGAATGCGGTTCCTTCTAATTCTGAATAGGAAAAGAAAGGGTTGAATGGCCAAGGTGTTTTGATGCTTCAGTGGTCGCTTGATAAACAAGCGATTTTCCGCAAATCTTTTCTCCTCTTCCTTCCCCCATTTTTTTGTTTAATTATACGATTCAGAATTTAATTCACTTGAGAATTAATGTAAGTGAAGCATTAATTAAGAGCGTAATTGGGCTCAGCTTCCAAGAAAATTTGTATTACTAATGAACAAAAATTCTTTCGAAGAGACAAATGTTTGTAAACAAAAGAAATGTAACGCTTTATTTTCATTCTGTGTGTATATTTCACTTGATGTGAAGAAAAACTCATTCGATTGACAAATCATTTGGAAAATTCAAAACAGATAAGCATAATTAAAGAGACGAAGAATAAAATTAAGAAGAAAAAGAATATCTCCCGCCAAAGAGCGATCGATGACTTTTCGCGCCAGACGCTAAAACTTGGCATTGTGCCAATATTCTCCTGTCTGCTACAAACGACCAGACATTTCAAAGACGAGCGCATGCGCACACCGGTTGCTACCCCCATAAAAGGCAGCGATACAATGTATCATAACGAAAAAAACGGTGTATCGACCCATTAAGATCTAAAAATATAGACACATTTGAAATATGTATATCATGACAAGTCCAATTCAATAAAACTATGCACTTAAGTAATTAAACTAGAATAATTAAAAGCTATTAGATTTCATGTTCTGGTAGCAGGATGAAATGAGAAAAGATTTGAATCTAAAAATAACTGGCGCCAACTTGTGCTAGGGTGAAAGTTTTGATTCGTATTTGAATTGCTGCCAGACATTTAAAATTAGAAGCATGGTATGCACCAATTATTTCACTTTGCAACCGCATTGAAAATGATCAACAAACAGTTGGGAGGCAAAAAAAAATTGCATTAAAAATTACCTATTAAAACATAAGTTGCAACTCAATGAACGAAATTCCAGTTCTCAAATGATTATCATTAACTCAGTTATTGAAATAAAATATCTAAATCACACAGAATAATAAATGAAGCGATTGATCTTAACAATACAGGAAAAAAAATCACTAACTTTAATTATTTACTATATTTAATAGGTTCTGCTGTCGTAGTTCTGCATAAAATAGTACATATTTAGTGTAAATAAAAGAAAATCAACATCCCTAACTGCCGATATAGATGGAAAACTTAGGATTAAGTAACAGCATTTACATGAAAATTTAGAATTCCTTACAATTAAGTTTTTAGAAGAAATAAATTTGAGGACAATGCAGAACTAAAAGCAAAATCGATCAAATTTAAACAATAAAACTTGCACAAAAAAAAATCAACTTACCATCGTAGTCTGTGTACATGGTATCCTTTGTGTAAGCACCAGAACCAAAGTCTATTAGCCTGAGTGTTAAATTCTTTAAGTCCACAAGAATATTTTCATCTTTGATATCTCGATGAATAACACCTGACTTATGACAGTCAATCACTGATTCAACAACTTGGTGGAAGAAAACACGCGATAACTTCTCTTCCAAAAAACCTTTTTCTGTAATGTAATCGAAGAGGTCTTTCACTGCTTCTGGTCTTTCCATGACCATGATATAAGAATCTGAGCGTTCGAAGTAATCCAACAGTTTGACGACACCCTTGACATGGCTCACTTTTTTAAGAAGGCAAATCTCCAGGGGTATTCTATGACCATTCAACTGTGGAAGAACAATAAATTAGAAATACAAGAAATTAATTACACATGCAAAAAAAAAAAAAACTTCGTACTGAAAGTCATATTTTTAAAATTATTCTATTCCAATAACGTCTTTTTAGCGCTCGGAGAAATAATATTTGGAAATATTATACAATCTATGATTTTAAAATTATTAAAATAAACAAAAAATAATAATTATCTTTTAGTTATCAACAATATTTGTACAGAAAACAGTGGTGAAAAGTAAAAAAAATCTTCGCTATCAAATCAATTTTGTTCCAATAACGATTTTAAAGGCCAACACAGAAAATCATATACTTTTCCAAAAATTTAAATATTTTAATTAAAAATGCTTCTTTAATATTATTTCAAGAAAAAATACCTACACATTAGTAATCAATCAAGTTTACATTGAAAATTAATTTGACGAAAAAACTTTACATTTTATAAAAAAATAAATTGCAACTTTAGTAAATACAAATTTTACGTAAGAGCGTAAGAAAAGGTCAATAAAGGTGACCTGAAAACAAGCATAGTAAAATGGAGCGAAATATACGCCCAGCCAGATGCAATCAATAAAGGAGAAACGGGAAAACCCAAGAGTTTCACGCTACGGAAGAAAAACAGTCGCGTAGAAAAATTCGTACATAGAATAGGAAGTAATGGTATGAAACTTACCTGTCCCCATTCTGTAACCTTCTGCTTCAGTACATGTTTAATTGCAACCTGAAATACAAAAAACACGAATTTTGAGTTTTTTGATCATATAACATAACATTCACAAGAAATGCATTTAGGAAAAAAAAATTAGAGTTTTTACCGCTGAATAGCTTAATAATTAAAGTTATTTTATTTCTTACTGCCTACACTAAACGAAATAAATAATTATTATACTAAAACTGGTAATAAATATTACTGCATCAGCAATAAGAATTCTATTTTCTTCCTTTACACTTACAAAAAAAAAAAAAATTACTACGTGTAAAACTGAAAACTAAATTAATACTTACAGGTAAATTATCTCTAATTCTAGTTCCAGCGTAAACAGTACCAAATCCACCTTTTCCAAGCACAGGGCCCACTCGGAAACTTCTCTCAAAACTTTCTTTTTCTCGAACTGCAAAAGACAAAACGTGGAATTTAGAACACTGAGGAATCACCAATAAATCCATTTCCCCCCACTGTAAACACATCCAAGAATCCAACGGATAAGAGTGCGAAATTAAATATTTCGCATCGAAAAATATTTCAGAATTGCTAGTACCTGAGGTAGGAGTAACTGAAGGCGTCGAGAACATGCTAAAAGCAGGAATCTTTCTAGCTAACATATCCAAGAGACAAGTTAGGAATCACAACACGGGAAGTAGACAGTCCGTTGTAGAAAGCGCGCAAGACTTGATCATCCACAAAAACACAAAATATAAATACACACACACCACTCGCAACGAAAGTCTACTATGTTATGGTAGTACGAACGTTGATCATAGAGTAAAGTTTCCCGCAATTGGTATCCCTCCGCTTGAGAGGCGGGTTCAGAGCAGCGACCATGCGTTGCAGCAAAAGCAACTTTAATTCTCCTAAAAAGGACTTTTAAATTTTAATTTTCTTCACTACATCATTTTATGTACGAAATATATTTATCTGTGGCTTTGAATTTTAAAAAATGAGTCTTAATTTTGAATTATTCGATAATATTTAAGCGAACTATATGCTTCAGTGTGGCGGAGAGTGATAGACGAGAGAGTCGGTGAAAAAGCAGGGTTTGCTTTCGACAGCCACCAACCGCCAAAATGGACCAATGAGAGGCGCGACGGCATACGCTTTTACCCAAATTTCTGCCAATCGGGTGGCGTGCAGGAGCGTTGGCGTAAGCCGGAAGCCTTCATCGTTTTTCGCAGTGTGACGCTGGGGAAAACACGGCAGTCGCCTCTCGTCTGTTGCAAGGAGCTTTTCCACTGTAACTATGATTTTGAGGAAAATCCTGACAGTTCGGTCGCACTCGTAGTTTTGTTTCGTTGCGCTCGTTACGAAATTTTTTCGCATGCTCCTTTCTTTCTGTTAATTGTCATCCGAAAAATTATATCACAAGGTTTTTTTGTAAATGATTATTCCCCAGAGATTTTTTTTTTCACTTATATTTGCTTGAATTGTGCGGAAATTTATAATACTTGTTAATTCACAGCTTACTTTTTTATTAATATTATTTCTAAAAATTAACATCTACGTTGATGTAGACTTCAGTGTGAGAAAAAAAAGGAGTTTTTTTTTTTCTTTAATTTTGAAGAGAAATTCTTCTCGAAAGTCAGTCTTTCAAAGTTCCTCTGTTAGAAAATATTTACGAAATGTTGTAAGCCACACAAAAATCCATTTTCTTTTTTTCTTCATATTCAAAATATTCGTAGAAAAACCTTATTCATTATTATTCACAAATTTTTAGCTTACAGGTTGAATTATAAAACCATCGATGAAAATAATTTTCTTAAATACTCCAAGACGACGCAAATTTCAAAATTTTCCTAGCACTGAATGTGGTCAAAATAAAGGAAATATTTTTATTAGAACGGGAAATAAAAGATTTTTAAAAAAAAAATTACTATTAGTTTATTCCTAGCCACTTTTCTTTTCAAATAGTTTTTCCAACACATTTAGTTCTGGCATTTCAACATATGTTCTTATTTTATGACATGCTTTTCAGTTGAATTACATTACTAGTGCAACTAAATATTACAGGCGTGTAGTTTTGTAACGGAGTTTTCAAATACAAAATCATGAAATAACGATAATTTTCAACTAAATATCATATATATTCCGTATTTTTTCCCCCTTCTGTTTCATTACGTTGTTTTTAACTATCGGTTGAAACTTCTTCAAAATTCAGAAATTGAAAAAAATTGCAAAATTATTTATTCATTAAAAGATGGAAACAGAAAGTGTTTGCGGACACATGTTTCGGGGTTGCAAGGAATCCCTTCATTTTTACATTAAATTGTGAGCTTCGGAATGCGTTTTAGTAGCGTTGATTTTCTCATTTATCGTTCCCATAAAAAAAAAAGGTAAACGTATCGCTTCTTATTGTTTGTCCGTTTTTAAACATCTCTTAAAATTCAAGTGTGATTTCTTTCGTTTTTAAGCCTAAGGATCTCTCCTTTCTGTTGCTATTAAATTCTGTGAAATTATAGTTCGAAACGTTTTAACGACTAACCACATGCTTCAAGATTCATATTTTTTTCACGTTGTTGGTTTATTTCCGCTTATTTATTAATTTATTAGAATTATTATAAATGATGTAAAATGGTATGAAGCGTGTAAGAAAAACTTGTCTTGAAACTTTTTGAATATTTTACCGTTAGGATTATACAGAGCAGGTAAAAAAAAAAGGTCGAACGAACGCAGAGCGGGAACCTTGAAATTCGTTACACGCACCCTGTTTTCAGCAGGTGTTTTCGCGTTTTCCACTATTCCCCTCTCTCGCTGTTATATCCTTTTTGTAATAAATTTTCTAACAATGAAGCATTTTAAGGCGTTTTGTATGAGAGGTTTTGAATTTTTTCTTCAAAGCAATAACCTTTTTTCCCGCAAAATAGAAGATTAATTTTTCGTTATGCCGATCGTCTTAAGGTGACTTTCGCTGAAACGTACGTCTTTTCATGAAGATTTTCAAATTAATAAATTTCTTCCGTGTCTATGTTCTATGTCGGGCCATCCCGTTTTGAACGGGACAATCTCGTTTTGTCCCCGAATTTAGGGTGATCATTAGGCATCCTAAGTGTCCCGTTTTACGAATGAAATCTGGAGAAGACAGTCGACTCAGGAGCATTGCATGATACGTGAAATACACCGCCAGCTCAGTCATTTCCAGCCGAGGACTGCAGTTTCGTGCTTATTAGCACTCATCAGCCCGGCATAGGAAAGTGACTGAGCTGGAGATGGAAAACCTCTTAAGGAAGCCAAGAGTGTTGCATGATGTTACTTTTTTTGAAAAAAATTGACACCCCCCCCCCTTTTGTCACAGAGTATCACACTTTACTTCCCGCCCCCTTGTCACATGTCGTGCTCTTTTTCTAGAATATTGTGGAAAAAAAAAAAACGTGACGTCACACTTCTTGTTACTACGCACCTCCCCTTATTACAAACTCAATTATTTTACGAATCCCTCTCCCTCAAAGCGTGACAACATTTACGGACGACCCCTTGTTACAATTTCAAAACAAAACAAGAATAGAAAGCTATAGGCTCAATAATTTCAATAACACTTAACTTTTGTCTTATTATTATTAAATAGAGTATTTGTCCCGACACTAATCCATCAATAGGAAGGGATTTCTTCCTCTTACGAATAAGTTGTGGGCTTGTGAAAAAACGCAATTTTTTAAGCAGTGACATTATAAAAGTACTAATTATAAGAAATCTTGCCAAGAATTTCACTCTTTTTCGAAATCAACATTAACTTACTGAAGAAATTAGCTCTTCCGAGGAGGAAAATGGCAAATAAATTCATTACTTTCACATAATGGTTCCAATATTTTTTGTTAATATATACAAAATTTAAAGAAACATGTATTTTTTGAAATCATTATTTTTAATTTAAAAAAAAACAATGCACATACTACAACCAAGAAGTTAAGAAAAAATGTAAAATGTGTCTTGTAATAAGTAAACTTTGAAGAAATTTTGGTGTTTCGTTTTGTAAGAGATGAAACCGGTTGTGTTCACTACATTTCTCATTTAATCCTCTTTTTATTTTTTCGCAAGGCAATACGTATTGTGCAATGCAATTGGCGTCGCCAGTTCACGCCGACGCCAAACGCTGTTGACTCCCTTCTGGCGCTAGCCATGTCAAAAGATCACGACAGTTATTCATTTTTCCCAGTCTTTTTTTTTTTTTTTAATCGAAAGTAATTCTAAAAGATTTGCGGTGTTCTTCGCATTCCACATTTTTTTTTTTTCGAAGGTTATGTGTTGTCCTGTTTTAACACCCGTCTTTTGAACCAGACTCCAACCGCAAAAGTATCAAAACATCAGGGAAAGACAAAAAATAATTAAAATAGGCGCCAACTGAGGAATAATTTTTGTTTTCTTTCCAAAATGTTAGGAAGAAAAAACGTTCTTTTGTTTCTGGTTATGAAATCGTGGCGCGTCAATTAATTGATATACAAGTATCCATCCCGTTCTTTATCTGAGAGTAAGTAACAGGCGCCATTTTATCGTCTCTGCCATGTTCTTCACAAGAAAAAAGAACAACCCGTGCTTTCGCGCGCAACAGATGCGCCTAGAACTTAAACTTTTGGGAGGGCGGAAAATCTCAATTTGCGGAGTGGAACTCCAAACTTCACCAAATGATGACAACTTTACCGAGTAGAAACTTCAATGCCGAAAGATGATAATTTTACCGTCCGAAAATGTTTCTGCTGAATAAAGAACCTTTAGGGAAGTCATAGTAATCTTTCTCATCGGGGTACCCCTGTCCCGAAAACAAGACCTAATCAATAAAGCAGCCCTAGCATGATTTTCTGGGTAGTACTCCTAAAAACTAATGTATAACAAATACCCTACTCCTAAGCTAAACACTAGTTACGATCGTCATTCAACAAAATATTCAGCTTTTTTTTTTTCAATGTGTCGAGAAACAAATGTTTAGCAATTAGCTTGATACTTGTCGAGCACATGCATTTTCAAGTCTAGTTTTTGGTATTGACGGAGGTCATGATTAAAATGTACTCACACGAATTAGGAGGCCATAAGTATCAAAAAACGCGTTTTTAATTTAAATAATTGAATCTCTTTTGAACTCGAATGTGTCTGATCATGTACATTGTGCGTTAAAAAAAAAAAAAAAAAAAAAAGGCATTCCCTAAAAGTTGGACCCGTAGTTAGTATCATTTGTGACAAAAAATTAACATCAGACCAGTCCTTGCTGTCGGGAAAACACGGTGTTATGAGCTCAAATACAGTGTGATTGGACTTTATAATGGCTTTTTTTAACCGCCCCCCCCCCACACCAGCAGTTTACGTAAAGCACAGAGTTTCATACCGAATTTGTTTTTTAAATAAATAAAAAGAGTTGAATTGAGGAAAAATTCTCTGTTACGAGAAATCACCTCCCCCTCCCCTCCCGTCACGAAAGGTTGAAAAAAAATAGGGCATTTCGTCAAATCAGAGAGTAGTGAAATTTATTAACAAAGATCAAGGGGCTATCGATATCGTTTAGTAACGACAAAAGCTTGTGGGTTCCAAGAATTCGAAAGCTATTAAAAGTCGCTTAGGAGTACAGGGGAAGGAGAAAAAAAAAGCCCAAAATGCCACTCCACACAAAAAGAATAAAAAGCAGAAACTGGTGTTCACATTTTGGAGACAAGGTCGTTCACAAGAAGTGTGTAATTGACAAAGGCATTCCACAAGGTCGTATAACCGGGTTCCGTGGGACGGCGAATTGACTGATCATAATTACCGCTTTTCGCTGCGAATTTTGCAGGGGCAGACAATTCAGATCGCTCGTCGGCAATTAGCGGCCCACACAACAAAAGCCTTTCGCCGGAAGAGTGGGAAGGACTTTTTTTTTCTTATTCTTCGACCACGCGGTTGGAAGAAAACATTAGTGTCGGCTTGTTTGTTTTTAAAACGCCTCGTGTTAGTAAACATTAGGTGTTTTCGAAACGGTGCTGAGTTGGGGCTGAAACGAAAGTGCTTTATCCTGATGAAGATTGATTAGTAAATTTGATATTTTTTCGTTGTCCATTGTGGCCCTTCCTAATGGGGAGAAGGGGTGTGGGGGATTAAACTGGGGGGGGGGGATAGAGCAAGAGCGTATTCAGCTCAAGGGGGGGGGATTAGACACATATTTTGGAAACAATGTACACCGTAGAACCTCATAAAGGATCCAGTTCGTCCGAATTAATGAAAGTACGAACTAAACAAAATAACCTATAAATTGAAGCAAGGCATATAAGCAAACTACTCTACACAATAAAAGTCATACTTTAATTCAAGAGAACGAGATCAAAAACTGCATAAGAGAAAACAACAAAAATACATTACAAAAAAAAATCTGCATGGATTTTTTACGTTAAGTGTTTTTTTTTTCTTGAAGTCTAGTCGCAATTTTTCGAGAGCAAAGTAAAAAAAAGAAAAAGAAAGCGCAATACATGTTTATAATATTGACAAAAATAATTATTAGAGCAGTAACGGGTTTACTGATTCGGGCTCTTCGCAATTCATTTTTAAGGGCCTTTATGTCAATAACAGAATTATGCAAAATATTTAACAATTGCATTTTGGTATCTTCCTAGGGGGTCTTTATGATCGCGAAGGCTTTTCGCAATTGCGACTTGGTAAATCCGGCACTATTAGAGGGATAAGAAAACATTGACGGCCCCCCCCCCCCTGGATTGTATAAAATTGAATTTCAAGGGAACTATCACCTTGTGAGTAAAAATTCGGGAAACATTCGAATTTTTAGTCAAAAATTTCAGTTTTACAAAACACAAAATTTTTAGAGTGCGCCGATTGAAATGATGAGAAAGGTGACAACTAAGCATTAACAGGGACTACTGAATAGGCCGACTAGGCCGTGACCTAAGGTCCCCATTATTTAGGAGCCCCCAAATAGTAAAAATTGTTTTAGTCAATGGCTAAAATAGTTTTATCCAATAGTAATCCATTGTTAAGTTTGAATTCCTGTTGCCCCAAAAAGGTTTTAGCCTTGAGTTTCCCTGATATCTTAATCGGGCACTGAGAATTTTCTCTGCAAAACGTAGAGTAGAAAGTTGACAAACAATGCTCAGTCTTGTATACGAAATTTGTCATTCGTCCCTAGGGGACGTCCCACAGGAATTGAGTTGCTTGCAAGAGGCAAAGAAAGTGACAGGGGTTGATGGTTTGTTAGCAAGGAACAGGAGGAGGTCACCTTTTTACACGGAATCTTCTGGGAATTCTTTGTCCCGTGTCATTTCGAATTTTCTAGGAATCGCTGTTCTAGCTCTAACGTCTTCAAAAAACATCTTGCTGGTCAGGATTTGATTTTAAAGCTGACACCATGAAGCTTGCAAAGAATGAATGAGGGAGAGTTGATGGCTGATAAAGGGTTGTCACTCACCTTTTAGAAAATGCTATCTTCTTCATTGTACGTGTGTTTCACACTAACCCAAGCTTAACTAATGCGTTGAATGTTAACCAGGCACCTGTCTGAAGTATTGTTGGTATTTGCACTAAAGCAATGATCTTCAAGCTGTATTAGTCAGACGTTGACTCATTTGGATAAGACATCTGGAAAGCTTTTATCTTTTTTTCTCTTCTATGTTTGTCACAGCAAGAAAAAAAAGTCTAAGAAAACTATACGCTTTTATCTGTATTACTGCTATTTTTTCTTCTTTCCAGATATCACTGAAAATTGTTTCAAATTCTCTATTTCTGCTTTTGAAATCTTGTTGTCTGGTTTAAAATTAGGCTGAGATATTCTCCAATCCAAACCATAGCTTGATCTTGTAAATTAGAAATATTATTTTAATTGAAATATCCCATGCAAATAAATAAATAAATAAATAAAAATAATAAAAAAATAAAATAAAAAATAAAAATAATAAAATAAAATGAAAAAAGTCAATTTTAAGATTCGTTTGAGATAGTCCAAAAATTTACGTACATATTTCAAAATTAAAAAGTATTCTTAAAATATCATTTACTTTAAAAATGACCTTTTAATAAAAACTTAATAAAAACATGTTACAATTCGCTAGATGGATAAATAAGTACAATGACACTGTTGAAGAAATAAAGATTTTTGAACGAACGAACGTTATTTATTACCTTCTTTAAATATAGAATATCTTTTTTCCGCTATCCCTTCAAATATGTTTAATGATACCATACGAGGGCTCAATTTTAACTGAAATTGTGTGGGCCTGCGGGCGCCATATAGTCTTCTCATTAGAACTCTTTTATAACCAGATAGTCAGAATTCCGTCTGTTGCGTGAAAATACACAAAAAATTATGAAGAAGAATAGGGAGGAATACGGTTCGCGCCCCAATTGAAAATGCTGATCTGCAAAAGCTCTAATAGTAACTTCAAAATACAAAATTTACATAAAATGGCAGCATAAACTAAACTGAATTCATACAATGTATGCATGCAATATAAGTATGCCACAAAATTTACGAATATTGGTAAAAATTTATTAAACAAATCATAATTTCTTTACTAATACTGCATCTGAGGCTAGCAAATTTTGAAACTACCAACTCTGATGCTTTGGTAACCTTTCCAAACTGTACAGTAATAAGCAGGTGTAAATTACAATAAAACTTAGAAGCACAGGGACTTGCAGAAGATAAACGCATATGTACTAGCAGCGCCATCTGTTGGGGACTAGACAAAAGAAAGGTTATGGGCTAGTATTTCTCGAGTCCTAGGTTTGATGATTTTTGAAATTTAGTTTTTATTTAGTCGCGTTTCATTAGAATGCATATTGATCCCATTCCCGTCATTGTAAAAAATTTAACAGTAAATGTAGTGAAAAATTAAGGGATTTAAGAGAAATATAGTTATATGGTTTAATTGTCAATTAATTTTGTTTCGAACTATTTGAATTCAATTTAATTGAAGCTTTTAGTTTCCTCAACGAAAAACCAGTGGCGGCGATTCAAAGGGGGGTGGGGGGAAGAACCACCCTTACTGTTTATGGTTAATTTATTTATTTCAATTTCCAATTTAGAAGCCAAAATTAGTACTAATAAAAAAAGCAGAAATGTCAACGAACACAATTATTTGATTTACTTTGTATACCTGTTTATGAAACATTAGCTATCAAAAGCAGTAACTTTTAGTTTATGTATACATTGTTTAAATGTCGGAAAATTAATTGTTTTCCTAAACAAGCCATAATTGTTTAAGGAAGTTATTACCAAGTGTTTGTGAAGTCAAAATACTTAGGGGTAAATAATATTAGTCTAATTCATGTCTAAGTGTTTCTTAGGCAAAGTTGTTGCGTACATAATTCATAAAAATCTGAGAAAAAACGTGAGTTAAGCTGTTAGATTTACATCAGTTTCCACATATCTGCTCTCAAAACCACTCCTAACGAAATTTTGCACTTTTCTCTTTCTCTCTCTCTCTTTTTTTTTTCATTTTTGTTTTGCTTTCTAAAAGTTAGATTCCTTTTTTTTGCCCCCCCCCCCCTCCCCCCCAATAAAAGCCCGAATTTCCGCCTCTGCGAAAAACCATGCGGAGTTGAAAAACATTTTCTGGAGGGGAGCAGTTTCATGTAGAATTTTGCTTTTAATTTCCGTAGAATTTTTTAAAAAATCTTTCTATGAGGATAATGTTCTTTGCCAGTTTACTTTTCTCTGGTTTGCTCTTTAATTTAACGTGACGTCATTGTTTGAACGCTAATGCCAAAATGAAACTTATTAGGTACTGTGTCAAGGGGCACATGTTGTTTTCACGGGGCGCAATGTTGTTTTGAAATACGATAACCGATATTTTCCCAACTCTGGTTTGATCATTTTATTAAGAACGGAACGTTTCTACAAGTTCTATGGGAGACTGCCTAAAGCCTGTCGTTAATTGCGCGTGCGAGGTTATAATTAAGTAAATCGAAATCAGTGAGTTCTAAAACGCTCGCAGCGAAAGCAAGTTTTATTCAAACACGCTTTAAGTTTTCTTCATAAGTCGATAATTGTTTATTTTCCGATTATTTAAAGAATATATTCTAAATATGTTTATAATGCTTGATCGATGGTAATGAAGTTCGATGATGCATGGCTTAAGTATTTTTACATTGTTTATTAAATATGTTGCATTAAAATTAGTAATGCTTCACACTTACATGATATTTTTGTCTTGCTTGAACCGTATTCATAGGGTAACAATATCAATATCCGCGGATGCTACTTATGCTTTTATATCTTTTCAATATATTCAAATATCTAAAAAAAATCTTATTTGCAGATACAGTCAAAATTGCTTATATCGAGCCCTGATTTAACGAGAACCCGAACCCTCTCGAGGAGATCAGAAATATTTGGTTGGAACAATGTTTAGTCAATGGGAACGTAACTCGCTTTTAACAAGCAAACCCTACTTAAAGCGAGCAATATTTTTCAGATTAAAAAATATAATGAAAGCGGTGACGATTACGACAAATGTGAAGAACTTGAAGACAAAAAATTCTCAACATTCTTAATAACTTTTGAGTGCTCAGAAAAACTTCGAATTTTTTTCGAAGCCATGGGTGAAAATTACGATATTTTTTGGTCCATGAGTATTTTTCGAAAACACTAACCCAAGAAAAAGACAATTATACAGCTCAGAGCAAATCAACTAACTTCTTTGGAACTGTACAGAAATAAAAAACAAAGCAATCTTTTGTGATTTTTTCATGAACTCGTTTTTTACAAGCTCTCGGTTATAACGAGCAAGTCTAACGGTCCCTTCGCGCTCGATATTAACGAGTTCAACTGTACTGCTCTTTACCTTCCCGCGGCAGCATAGTACTATAATATTTGTGTATGTGTGTGTGTGTGTGAGTACGCGTGTGTGCTTAAGTGTGTACCTCTGAACATCCCTTCTCCTCAACATCAATAAAGATTCTCAAAAACTGCGTTTTTAGAACTTTAATTTTGGAAAAATTCCGAGGGAGTTCCGAATTCCATCCTTTCCCTAACGTAGTCAAATATGGCATTTAATTGCGTTTTTAGGCCTTCAATTTCGGAAAAATCCTGGTAGGACCTTTCGAACCCCATTCATTTTCCTAAATGTAAATAAAAGAGGACTTACAATTGTGTTTTTAAGACTTCCCATTCCGAAACTATTCTCTGCATATGCAACATGTAATTGCATAATCTAGATTTTGTATGCCTGAACCGATTCGTGGACCACGAATACGAGACAATCCTGGTGACTCATACAGGTTTCTCTAGTGGTACTTCTACAATCTGTCAATATGAAAACTGATGTCTGATTTTTCTAGAAGTTGGCGAGAAATATATCAGATCGCATTTCTAGAGCTTGAGATCAAGGTTGACAGAATCTTCCATCTGCACACTGTTGCATAATCCAAATTTTGTAGGCCTGAACCGATTCGTGGACTACGATTTCTCTCCCGAAGTTTCTTGTTGAATCTTCTAAAAATTGACAGTTCAACAAAGTTTGTTTTTATTTTTAAAAATTTCTTCCACAGACTGGGCAAAAAGTAAATTCGCACTGCGATAGAAATCGCATTTCAGACCAAGGCTGATAGAATCTTGCATCTGCACACATTACGCAGTTGCATAATCCAGATTTTCGTAACTCTGGAAATTCTTGTAGTTTAATCCGAGTTATAAAACCTGATTGAAGGTTACGGATCTTGACAGGAACACTTTCTACTTTAGGGCATTAAGTTAGTATTTAAGTTAGTTTTATAAGATATATTTCATTCCTTCTAGTGCCAGACGGATAAATTCTTTTTTGATCTTCTGACAGCTTAAAATTCGATGGCGGTAAAAGGTTTTCGATAAGCTTTTGCTTACGACAGATGCAGACGAATTTGAGTCTTGTAACAATAATATCATATTTTATTGATCTATTTATTATTTTGCTGTTTATACATGAATAAAACACTAAATTCTAATTATGTCCTTGGCACTAAATTGATTAACTCATGATAATTCAATTCAAAAGCTAGCAGATTAGGAGTTATTGATTGATTCCATAAGCAAAATTTAATTTATGTATCAGCAGCTAAATCCCGATGCAATGATTGCTTCAGATCAACTACAAAGCCATTAAAAGGCAAAACAGGCTGTTTATACTTTTACGTTCAAACGTTTTGTAATGCTTTGTATATATGGCTTTATACTATGTATACTTTCTGCGTTGCACGGCGGTGCACGGTCTAACTCGAAAATAAAGTTGCGTCAAGTTACACTTGTTTAACAACCAGGCAAATAAAAGAAAATGTAGCGTAACATTTCACGTCAATGTATGGAAGAGAGCAATTTTATGACTCAAAATTTAAATTTAGACATCTTGGTAAAAATTCCAAAGATTCAATCATTGTGAAAATCTGTGCATGTCTGCCTGTGTGTCTGTAACACCATCTCCTCCGGACTGTCAATGTCTACCAAGTCAATACAGGTACCGTTGGATACAGGACATCCAGGGAAAGCCACTCCGCCCCGTCTTACCCCTCTAAACTTTACCCAGTCGGAGATATGTATGGATAAAAATGGCACTAAAATCAATAATTTTGTCACTCGCAGCAAGCAGAAACAGCGAACTGGGGTTGGCGAGCGAAACGAGCATGGGGTTTGATAATGATTTATTTGTAATCGTAATGTTCATCCAAAATTACGTTACGTTTTTGGGAACAAAAATAGTGAATTGTGTGTATAAAGGAGGGAAAGGATCAATTAAAACCTCTTATACGTTGTCTACGTACGTATTTATTCGCAACATTTTGTATTTAAGAGCAACAATATATATATATATATATATATATATATATATATACCCCGAACATGTTAATCATGTATAAATCCCACCTTCTATCCCCCCTCTGCTTTCTATGGTTATAACAGTCCTTACATCGCGTGGGCGCCCATATGCAAAATTTTAAAGGGGGGAGGGGGCTCAGATATTTCCCCCATGGTTTAGCAGGATATTTTCCGCATTGAAACCTATTTCTGTATAGATTAGAGATAAAATTTGACATTTTTAACAACTTATTCATTAATAGCTGGAGAAGAAATGTTTTTAAATTTTTGCAAAGAAAAAAGTACTAAAAGCAAGGAAGTTCTCATTTCAAAGGGAGGGGGGGGGACTTGAACCCCATGCGTACATGAAATCTAGTACGTTATTGCTGATTTACATTATCCTCTTATATATAATAACCGATGATCGAGTAACAAGCGTGTTTCAACAATGAAATTCGCGCCACAGCATGATAATTTGATAATTCGTAACTCCAATAAACTATAGGGGGCGTTGCAGCCACTGTCTAATGGCGGATGAAAAAGGTAAAACAAACAAATGCCGTAACTTATAACTTGTTTTGACGCTTAGTGAATGACAGTAATTTTTCATTGTGTTTGTGGGAAGCATTTTTTTCTATTCTTCTGAAATTACATTACATCATAAACTGTCTGAAGCCTGTAATTTATCCTAAAGAAAACACGTGGAATGGAATGTTTTACCTTTAGTATTGTTCATCTCCGCTAGGTTGCGTATTGGAGCTCTGGAGTTGCGAATATGTTTTGGTAATGTTGCGAACATGCAGGGAAAGGCTTTACCGTGACAAGGCTGAACTCGATCCGGTAACTTTACCGTTTCACTGGTAAGACATTTCAGGAGAATGAAGAATCGAATAAATGGTCAACAACAATGAACGCTACCTACTGGAGTTAAGGGTTAATCCACTGATGTTAGGGTAGGCTGGCCAGATGTCCCGGTTTGACAGGGACAGTCCGGGTTTTCAGACAAAATCCCCGTGTCCCAGCCGGTTTACTTCACGTTCCGAAATTTTTTTTATTTCTCATTCAAAGTGTTTTCTAATTAAAATAAATTTTTAAATATTTTCATCTAAGAAGTGAACTGTTCGAATTTTATCTGCTTTATGTGATTTTTTTTATTATCCCTGCTTTGGGTTCATAATTACTAAACATTTATTCATAACACTGAGAATAAACTGCCCTATAAAACACTCCAAACATCAATCACATGTGTGTACCCTTTTGCCCCCCCCCCTATAACTAGCGATGCTTTGGGGGTTGGGTGGGGGAGCATCCCTGTGTCCCAGTTGAACATTTCAGAAATCTGACAGTATCACCAAGCAGGCAGTGGCTTTGTTCAAATGTAGAAGCAATTTTCCCTCGTCATATCTTGACGGGCGACTTTCTAGTTTGTTTAATAAATACGAAAAATGTCCCCCCCCCTCCTCGATACTCGAAGAAAATTAAAGTGTTAGTTAATGAAGAAGACAAGATTATCGGTGACCAGGAAGTGTCGTCAGCTTTTGAAAATCTCGAATGTGGGAACATGATAGCTTCGGGGTGGTCTAATTATTTTTGTCATATTTCTCTGCTCTTTCATTAGGCGCGGAAATATTCTCAACTAAGAATGCGTCGCATGTCTTTGACCTTCGAACAGTTGATAAAAGTGGTTTCCCTGTGCAGGTATTCTGAGCTTTAAGAGGATGTGGAATTTGAGGCCCGTGGCACAATGGTGAATTAGGTATGTTAAAGTAGCAGTGGAAGCGTGTGCCACGCGAAATGGATCAAATATTTGAGAACATATTCATATTTTTGGAGACCTAAATAATGACAAACAGAAGCTTTGGGCTGTTGGATGCATCATTTGAGGGCGGGGCGAGCGTCAGGTTTGTTTCGTCTTGCAATTGAGAAGAAAAAAAAATGTGTAATTTGTGTTACACGTCCGTTCTGTTTTGAGGAATGTTGTTAAATATAGACGAAAATCCAGGATTATGGCCTTAGGAAGAGGGGGGGGGGGGGCAGAAAGACCACAAACATTTTTCGCCGTCGTAACGTCACTGCGTTCTAGTATTCTTTTTTCTAAATTTTAAAATTCTTGAGCTCGTCAAGAAAAGCTAAACTTTCGATAAAACCAAAATGATATAACTAAAAGTGGAATGATTACAAAAGAGGTGAAATTTCAAACCGCTGAAGCCAAAAACAATGGCACCATATGAGGCGCAGCGGGGGGGGGGGGACACTCCCGAAACTTTGGTTCTAAGCCCTATTACTAATCCTATCTTAATATTTTACATACGTAGGATATGACCAAATCCCTCCCTCAGAAGATAAATTCTGGCTGCAATATTGTTGCTATCTATAGAAAAATCTAATGATTACGCGAAACATTCCTGGTCACTAAGGAAACTTCTACAAGACAAAAAAAAAAGTTCGCAATAAAAAAGAAATTTATTTTAACTACTAACTGAAAAAAATCTAGTTCATAAGTGTAAAATTCTAAGATTAAATCCAATGACCAAAATAAATAAATAAATAAATAAATAAATAAATAAATAAATAAATAAATAAAATAAAATAAACAAATAAATAAAAATAAAATAAATAAATAAAAATAAAATAAAATAAATAAATAAATAAAAATAAATAAATAAAAAATAAAAAATAAAAATAAAAAGTAAATAAATAAATAAATAAATAAATAAATAAATAACAATAATAATACGAAAAAAAAATAACGGTAAAAATGTAATCACAATGGATAGAATATCACTTAAGATTTTTTAGTACAATTAGTAACTAAATTGGTGCGGAGTTTTCCCAATTACAACAATAAAATGTCGAAAAATAATGTTCATTATATTGATTTTTTTTCTTTGAAAATTTCAAAACGAGTACTCCGACTACTAATTATTAATACAAGCGGACTGTGTTTCAAGTAAGCCTTTCCTCTGCATTTAAGACAAAAAAAAAAAAAAAAAAAAAAAAAAAAAAAAAAAAAAAAAAAAAAAAAAAAAAAAAAAAAACGTTTTCCTCATTTGTAAAATTCTTTTAGACTTGAACAGTCTAATAACCTTACATATTTAGGCAAAACACAAATACTATCTCAACGTCAACTTGAGGCAACAAAATACTATATTCAGTAAATTACCGCCCATTAGCATGGGCTAAAGCACAAATACGTGAAATACTACTTGCTCAAGATTTTCACAAAAATAGAGGACAACCGTACAAAAATGTGTTCATTATATCCCATAGTCATTAAAACAATGTTAGAACCAGATAAGATTCTTTTAACCAGAAACTAAACTTTAATTCTTGATATTAGTTTCAGAAATATATATCTTTTTTGGTTTAAATCCTGAGAAAGCTATTCTTTGATCCAGATTTCCCTGCTTAAGCATTTCACAACATTTTCTTCTCTCACGGATATCATAAACACCGGGCTACTTGTCAACTTCAAATCTGCAGCTACAGGGATTTTTAAAGAAAATCTCGACTAAACATTGTATAGCAGCAAGGTTTACAGATAACTATTTCTCCGCGAATCTTTCGTAACCGAATTGACAGAACTAGTTTATGTAAATATGTATAGTTGCTCCGTCGAGACGATTTACTTCAAACTTATTTGATTTTCTTTTCGTGTTGCCAAGGGTGGATTCAGAAGGTTTTTCGAGGGAAGAATGATTGTTTTTTTATTACATGCCCTCACTATGTATCCTGATTTATGCACTCACACACATATATGCGTATACTATATAGATCAGCGGTTCCCAACCTTTTTAGTTGTGCGGCCCAACAGTTTTGTAGAAAACACCATTGAGGCCAGGGGCGGCAAATAGGGGGGTCAAGAGGGGGCGGTCGCACCCCCAAATTTTTTAAGCAGAATGATAGAAAATGGGTGAATTCAATTTATGTAAGTCGGAAATCAATGTTCATTAAAAAAATCTCGCAGGTTCTCAGTAACTATTTGATGAAGCTCGACACATTCCCAGACTAGAAAAAGTGTTTTTCGTTATTTGGATGATAACTTAGAAATTCACGAAGTATTTTTCGGCCTTTTCTCGGCTAAATATTTCATACTTGTGTGCCCAGTGTAACGATGGTATGTCCAATATGAGAGGCTCGTGAAAAGTGGTGTGGCTGCATGGTTTTCTTAAGAAAATTCCTTGATATTTTACATTCACTTTTACGCTCATTTTTTAAGTGTATATTTATTTAATGAGTGTTCATCGCTTTCTTTTGCTAGAAACACGTTTCAACTGCTCAATGCATTATCTGCTTTCATAGAAACTTCTTAAAAATGCATGTGCTTATTGAATTTAAAAAAAAAAAAACATATCAACAAATACCTTTTATGGGACTCTATAGTTATGCAATCTCGAAGTGACACAAGATGGTCTTCAAGAGTTAAAATCATAAAAACCTTTCTCTATAACTTCAAAGCAGTGATTTGACGACTGAGAATTATTGCAAAATGATTCTTTCAAAAGCTCATGCCCTTCAGCATGTATGACTTCGTTTGAATTTTTATTCAATTTGTTTCTATTGCGGAAAGTGTTTTAAAAATGCTTTACTCTATCAAAACATCTTCAATCCGCCACACTTAATTTTCGGACTATTCAAGCCACAGTTCAATCTACAATTGATCTGTGCGTTCATACTACCATAGTTCAATCTGCAATTGAAATTGAAAATAGATTTTACATAGATGCATATTTCAATCAATGGTGAAACGTTTTCAAAAAAATTCTTCCTCCGAGCCAATTTGAAAAAGGCGCTAAAAAAAGAAAAATCCACATGATGATGTGAAGTCAAACACTGATTTTTTAATATTTTGTATGAAGTAATAGATTGTTTTTCGAATAAAATTAACACAAGATTTGATGATAATTATTTTTCTGCATGGTTGCGTCTATATTATCTGGATTGGATTTTTTGAAAACGAAAAATAAAATGTTTCAATTATGAGTAAAATTTTTAGCACTAGGCAAGAAAAATTACAGGCAATATACCGACAGACCAGTTATCACATCCAGAGACTGCAGTTCCGTCCTTGTTGTGGACTCTTCAGCCTGGAATAGTGAATAACAGAGCTGGTGGTAGATGACATCTCATTGAAGCTGAGAGCGCCCACGAGACTAGATTATTCAATGATGAAAAATTAAGCTCCATGCAATTTTTTAAGTTGCCTGTGTGATTTTGAAGAGCAAGACATAAAACGTGTTTTCATACATAACTTTGTTACTTCAATTATTTTTTAACTATTCCAATCAGCTCAGCTGGTAGAGAAAATTTTTTGTTAGGTTAGAGAAATATTTTCGAAGCACAATGAGCAAAAGAAAAAAAAAAAGAAAGAAAAAACCATTTCTATTTAGCTGTACTGGCAAAACAGCACGACACTGGGTACTGATAGTAAGACGATTCCCTGCTCTTCCGAATTCCAAAAAACATGCATTAAAACTTTTCCAAAAGGTATAAAACTTCAGTATCGAGATGTTTTGTATGATAACTTATTAGAAAATGAATCAGAATTTTAATTGCGTATAAGCACTAATTTTTATTCATACTAAACCGATTTTATGACCACTTCTTGTTAGCTAATGTGTGTTTGTTACCGCACTGTGGTAATACATATTTAAGAAACTCGACCCCCCAAATGAAATGCTGAAATGCCGCCCCTGATTGAGGCCCACTAACTACTATATATTATTTGCACAGCCAAAATTCACTTTCTGGGGCAAGGGGGGGGTGGAGGGAATCTGCTCATATAACTGTTTTTAAGTGTAGAAGTCATCAAAGTTAAAGCTGCATTAGATTTTTGGCACTGTTTTTCTTCTGCGATGGAGTTGATATGTGGACTGAAATTGGATAGTTTTAGCCTCTGAAAATTCGCAACACCCAATGCATTTCTACATTATTCAAAGAAGAAAAAAAGAACTGCAATGAAAAGTCTCATTCAAATAGGTAGGTTGTCGAAAAGCCATCAAGTGTCTCGAACAAAGGAGGAGCATTTTTAACTTGAAGTTTGAAGCTAATATGTACTGGTTTCTTTGGCAATTTTTTTTAAAGGGGTTCCTGATTCTTGAGATTTCATCTTTAATAATGGGGGAAGGTTCCTGTTCCTAAGAAATAAGAAAAATCTTAATCTTAAAGTTCCTTATTGGCTATGAGCCAGGACTCATGAGTGAGAGTGACGGTACATTTAATTAGTGAATTTTCGCAACAAAACGGAAATTAAGACCCCAAGATTTATTTTGATGTTTCATATTCTCGACCAGTGTCCACGACCCAGTAACACGCTGTCCGCGGCCCACTTGTGGGCCTCGGCCCATGGGTTTGGAACAACTGATATAGACAGTAGACCTCCAATTATTCGAATCAATTGGTGCCGGATTCCATTCGGATAATCAAAAATTCGGATAATTGGATTTCACCGAAAAAAGGGTCTATTTAAATTCTTCGCTATATGTGTATGCTGAAAATATATGGAAAACAAATACTGTTAAAGAAAAGTAGCTTTTAATTAATTAAATGAAAGGCAAAACTTTTACATGTAGAGCGTACTAAATACTGCTGCACACTACAAGCTTATAGACTGCACTATGAGACGATAAATCATCATCCCAATAATTAGGGATGCGCTGAAGAGCCATTTGGCCGGTTACCAATGGGGTTGTTTCCTTCAGTCAAAAGTAGTACGTTTTGTCACTGAAATTGATAGAATAAGCAAAAAAAAGAAAATTAATTTGAATTCTGAAATTTTGAATTCAAATTATGTTTCTCGCAATCACGAACTGAGACAGGACCCTACTCATTGGAGTTATTGTTTCCAGAAACGGCTCCTGTCCCCCCCAAGTCTGCCTCTCCTCCTGGGCGGTTACTTGTGCATAGTTGTGTGTGTGCGTAGACCTGTGTGTATGCACGTAGGCGTGTGTGAGTGTATGTGTGTGAACGTGCGTGTGTGTAGGACATGGACGCCTCCGACCAGGAGAAGCGGATAGCTCAAAACCGGAGCAGCCGCGCCGCGCCGCCAGCAGAGGACGATGGGCGGTGGTGCTGCAGAGGTTTCTGATTCAAGTTGAAAAAGGCAAGGACACCAAAAACGGTCAAATGAGAACAATAAGCAATCGTGATTGCTCAAAAAAAAAATAAATAAATAAATAAAAATAAAAAATAAATAAATAAATGAATAAATAAATAAAAATAACATGGACCCAGAAAATACTTTCATTTTTCCAACAATTATTTTTTAATTAACTTTTTTAAATGTCCGATTTTTCAAACAAGGCGTGGTCTTGATGACGTCACAAATGATGCTCTTTGGCGCATCTTTCTATCTCGTTTCCACGTTATGATAATCAAGAAGCGAATTAACATTGCGCTCTACGCTTGCTATCAACCATATCGTTGGCAATACACGTGAGTAAAGATGTGAATTAAATATTTTGTTCTATGAATGGCATTTCGTCATTTGTGATGTCATCCGCAGAAGTATAAACAGTAAAAGCATACCGATTTAAGTAATTTTTTAAAAATATTAAACTTAAACAAATTATTTAAAAAATGGCAAGATCCTATGTTTTTAAGCATGCTCTTTCAGACAAAAAAATATTTTTAAAATTTAGGAAACGATGCCATTGCAGATTAATTGGTTGTTGATAATCTGCCGATTAGTCGATTGTTAATAATCGACTGATTAATGATCATGATAATTATTTTTAATACTACCAATTTCTCAATCACTGTCTTTTTTCTTAAAAGAACTTGTTAATAGTTTATTTCTGAGAGACGATTTATTTTTATCCATTTTCCTATTTTCCTAAAATAATTTCAAAATTTCATCTAGCTTCTTTGAGTCAATTTTCATATTATTCTTAACTAAGTTACATTATGTTAACTAGACATGACAATTATTTAAAAATAATGTTGGGGTGCGGGAGGTCGGAAGGCTAATTTAGGAGCGCTTTTAATTCAAATTCATTTTTAACTATTAATAGCAATTTAATCTACAACTTTTATCCATACTATTAAAATCTGTTCGCGTCCGTCTGTCTGTTTGTCCATCTGAAGATAGATCTTCTCGAGAATCGCTGCGAATCGAGAGTCGAACGAAATACCGATCAATTCGAAATTTTCCAAAGAAAAAACAATAAGATAAATCTCGTAGTTGTACAACTTTAATTAGCGGAGATATTAATTAAACATTAATTAACATTGCGTTATTCAAGAAGTTTTATTTCTTTCCAGTTGCCATTTTGCATATGGGTGAGCAATAAAATTCTAATAATTGTTTTAAAAGAGATTTTTTTGACTGCTGTCAAAATCTTAAAACAATGTTCCCATCTAGAATTTTATAATTAGTTTAAAAACCGGTTGCACTATTCGGACATAACCTTTATTTTATCGTCTGCCTTTTTTTTTTTTTACAGCCAAAGTTCTTAACACTTTTCAGCATTCGCAACTCCAACAAACTATAGGGGACACTGCAGCCACCGTGTAATGGCGGATGAAAAGTCGTTAAAAGAACATGTTAAATTAAGATTTTTTGGATTCCTTTAAGTGATACAGAGTTGAACAAAAAAATTGATTGTTTTTATGGATTTTGAAATATATAAAACTTAGTTGGGAATCTGACGACTTGGTATTAAATTAATGCTTATTGGTATTTATTAAGTCTTGGTGTTTTAGTTTCACGTAATCAACCAAACAGTATGTTTCATTTTATGTAAAAAGCTGATTGTAATTGTACATAAGTATTTCAGATATAGTCTATCAGATGTAATTCAGTTTAAAGTGAGCACAAATTATAGTTGATAATGCATACATTTTCCTCTTTTGTGCTAATTGAAAACACTCATAACTTGTATCATTGATAACTATGATTAACGCTAATGAGATTTTTGCTAAAAATGCGCTCTACTGGTGTTTTGCAAACCCTCCATTACGCTCATATATATCTATTCCTTAACGCGTTAGAAACTAATGTAGAGTAATACGAAAACATCAACTGGACATCTCTTTCATTTTTTAGGCAGCCCGTGCAACGCCAGGCACGCAGCTAGTTCTTTATAAAATCGTAAGGTTTTCTCAAAGCACTACATGCTAAATGAGAAAAGTGTCGACACATGAAAAAATGAAATTAAAAATTAATAATAATAATAATAATAATAATAACAACAACAACAATAATAACAATAATAATAACTTCTGATATTTAGAATAGCTTAAATTACAATGGGGCGAAACCTTCAATATCCGCCCTGGGTCCCCCCCATGCGAGCTACGCCACTGAATTATAAATGCCCTTTTCTTGCATTTATTACAGGTAAATGTTGTGAGGGGATCTCCAGAAACTTTCCTAAATCGTTAACTTATGAAGATGTAATAAAACTAATTTTTGTTTTTGCAATAGAGAGTGAAAGCAAACAGAGTCGTAATATCTACTTTTGTCAACTTAAATTTCCTCTTCCAAAAAAAAAAAAAAAAACAAAGGGCATTTAATTTCAAGATTAATACAGCAAATTTTAACGTTTTAGGGGTAATTCGAGTAATTTACGCGTAAAAAAAGTTGTCGTTGCAATTTATATGACTCCTGCACTTCTTTTGGTAGAAATTAAGCTCTACTTTGGGGCTACGTTTGAGAGTTTTGAACACAACTGTCTGGTACCTCACAATAAAATTTCATCGAAACATAAATAAATGAATAAACATTAAAGTATAAGATACATTCTATATATATTTTCTTTTTTTTTTTCCTTTTGTCCATTTTTCAATATAGTTCTACCTTTTCTTTTTATAACTGTGCTTAAAAAATAACGTAACTGTTTTCCAATTGCTATTATTACTTTTATTTGAATGGGGTCGTTTCCAAAATTAAAAGTATTTTTTTCTGTAAGAGCATGCTAAAAACATTAGGATTTGACCATTTTTTAATTAATTTGACAAAGTTTAGTATTTTTTAACAATTATTTTAAACGGTGTGCAGATTCAATTTAATTTTTTACGCCTCTGCACACGACATCACAAATGATGAAATGCCGTTCACTGATGCCATTAACGTAGAGCACAATATTAAATACGCTTCTGAATCATCATACCCTACAAAGCGGTAGACAGCATTCGTAAACATTCAGCTCGCCAGTGGATTGCGCGCCAAAGTACATCACTTGGGACGTCATTAAGACCACGCCTTGTTTGAAAAATCGGACATTTAAAAAAATTACTTAAAAATTAAATGTTGGGAAAATAAAAGTATTTTCTGGGCCCAAGTTATTATTATTATAATTTTTTTTGCTCATTTTATTAATTTCAGTGACTAAAAGTAGTATTTTTGACTGAAGATAACATTCCCATTTTAAAATTCATTAAAAAAAATCTCTCAAAAATGAAGATCATCTAATTTGATTTTAATGTATTATTTGTGTTGCAGGAAGACAAATTAAAAATAAAATGAATAAGAGTAAAAAAATAAATAAATGCATTCTACTGAACTTTTGAAAGTACAGAAGCGTTCTGTCGCTTTGTTTGGTGAAATAAACAAAGTAGAAAATTTCATATTGGCATCGATCAATGCCAAAGTCATTCTCCAGGATGAATTAAATGAGAGTTTATCGAACTGCAAGTCGTAAAGTTGTATATTCTTTTTAAATTAGAAGGAATTCCAACTGACTCGCATGGAACGTACCTGTCCGCCAGCCGAATAAAAATAGATTGTAGGATAATGAGCCGATGGAATGCGGTACAAAAGCATTTAAATCTTACGCAGACGATCACTTTAAAGAGGGCAGAAAAACTGAAAAGTCTTATTTTTTATTATTATTTTCTCCTTTGCTAAACGCAACAAGCAGTAGAAGAAGGAAGTCGCTGCGGCGATAACATTGTCCGTTCTAGCAGCAACCATTCACTCCGATGATTTGACCTGGGAAACTATGCGCTACGTTGATCTCACGAGCAGCAGGGCAAGTACATCTCAACTCGCGGAACTTTGTGTTGTTTGTAAACAAACAAGACCTATGCGTTGCTATTCGCTGGAAAAGAGGAATTTTAAATGCTTGAATTCCAGCGCGTCTTAGGGTTAGAGTATAAATTGCATACACCGCTTCTTTCCTGTGTCTTACTCTAATTACATTTCAAAGTAGTTTCGATTGCTACGGTGAACTGAATATTTGTTATACAATTAATTAAATTTCAAACAATGTGCTAAAATTTAACTCTTAGCAACATTTAATGAGCTGGAATGTAATGCATTTGTGCTTCATTATCCTCAATAAACATTATGTTCGAGTAAATAGTAGGAAATAATATTGAATGATCTCATTAGATGAACAACGTTTAAGCACAGTTGATCAAGATATATTTATTGTCTTTCTTCTGTTTTATAAGTTTGAGCAGTTCAACATTTTTACGATATTTTGAAATTTATACCCTTTAAACATATATTTTTTCATTTAAACTCTGTGGTTAAAGAAAAACTTGTGGAAAAAGTAAACCACCTATTAAAAGTTGTTCCCAATTTAGCCCAAATATTTAGAATTAAAATTAAGAGAACTAATGAATGTTCTATAAATCATGGTCATGGCACAGTCAGATTTCGTGATGGTAACCAGGAAGAAGCACAATACGGTAGAAAGGAAATCAATTGATCAAAATTTGAACACTTATTCTTTGCACAAATCCTTCACATTTCATTTATTTCCATATTTTAATGCTAAAAACATTCTTCCTGGGGGTTCAGTGGCCGAGTGGTCAGAGCAATTGCTTGACTTACTTGAGGTGGAGTGTTCGACTCCCACTCTCGCAATGGATGTGCTTTCTCTTCTTTGTGCTGTAAATTCTTTCATGTTCTACACTACGTGGAATAAAAATAATCTACGTTAGGGAGGCGAAACATCGGGCGATAGCGTGGTCTGCTTGGTGTTAGGATTTTGAAATTAGCGCCAATCAAAGACAAATGTTGGCACCAAAAGTTAGCTCTCTGTGTTTATCTCCTCTATCACTTCTTCCTGAATGCACTATAGTTCACAAATTATTCATACATGAAAGTTCCCTTCTATGAGTGCGTTAGGACTGGGTAAACATAAAACACAATCATAGTTATACGACAGTATGCATAAATCAAATAATTGATATGAAAACGATTAAGCAATTCCACCCAATAAAGGGTCATCCTGAGGTTCTCTGCATCAAAAAATGTTTTTCAATCCACCCTAGGGAAAAGTAAATAACTCTAATAACTTTATTTCTATCACAATAAACGCAGTATCTTTCTTTATTAATTTAACGTTTGACAATGTTTCAGTCAAAAAAGAAGAAAAAGTCCCCATTGCAGTTGTCTTTTTTAGAAATTATTTGTACCAGGCACAATGCACTCATACTTTTATCAAAACCTACTAATAGTAGCAAAGGCTTAATTTCTAATAAAAGATGTGCAAAGCCCTATGGTCTTCAGAGTTTATTTTCATGCGCAAATAGCCTGAGTTCCGTCTAATGTGTAAAAATTAACATAAATCTGAAAAGAAGTACAGCAGCTGTCTGAGCTCCCTTGAGCTCCTATGCAAATTAAACCGTGATTGTAGCTCATTCCCATCAGAAGTCCTTCAAAACTCTGACTCCCACTCTCTTTCGAAATGTCAGCAAAGAAAATTTAAAATTGCAGTTTTAGAACTTCAATGTCGAAAAATTTCCGGGAGAGATCCACATAACCGCTCTTTTTACCCTCATCTGACCAAAAGTAGCATAAAAAAATATATTTTAGGGAGAGTGGAGGACTATGATTTCAAGCAATTTCTGACCTCTATCTTGTTGCGCCTATGCTCGCCCCTCCCTAACAGGAATCCTGGCTACGCTCATGACTTGAACTAAAATGATGTGATTGCTTTAGAAACAACAATTAACAGAATCAGCTTCTTAGTGGCATCAATAATTAAAGAACAAATTCAGTTAAAGAAAAACTATTAAATTCCAGCACCTATTTGACTTACTAGCCCAATATAGTGAAATCAAAACAAAAACACTTTTTTCCAAAAATAGCAACTGTTTGAAATTTCAGAGCGGCTTTACAGTAACAAATAACTTAGATTCTAATGCTCAATTATAGCTTCATATTTTTGAACCAAAACAAGACCATTACGTAGTAAGCTTTGGTTAGTTGAGCCAGAACTATTTGTTATCACAAACAAAAGAAACGAGTCCTGAAATAGTTGAAATTCCAGTGCCTTATTACAGTTGCGAGTTCCACATTCTTGAATCAAAAAAGGGTTCATTCTTTTATAAACGTTTTGGTAAGTGGAATCACAAAACTTTTCATCATCAAGAAACATAAAAAAGATTTGAATGTCTGACATAATTGAAATTTCAATAATTCGAGTCGCAAGTTCCATATTCGCGGATCAAAGCAGTGACTCTAGCACTTACTTCATCAAGAATAGCTAAAGTGTGAATGGGGTTGTTTCCTTCAGTCAAAAGTAGTACTTTTAGTTATTGAAATGGATAGAATGAGCAAAAAAAAAAAAAAAAAAAAAAAAAAAAAAAAAAAAAAAAAAAAAAAAAAAAAATGGACCCAGAAAATACTTTCATTTTCCCAACAGTTTTTTTAAAATTATTTTTTTTAAATGTCCGATTTTTTAAACAAGGCGTGGTCTTGATGACGTCACAAATAATGCACTTTGCCACATCTTTCTACTACGTTTACACGTTATGACAATCAAGCAGCGAATTAAAATTGCGCTCTACGCTTGCTATCAACCATATCGTTGCCAATACACGTGAGTAAAGATGCGAATTAAATATTTTGCACTGTGAATGGCAACACAAAATGGCATTTCATCATTTGTGATGTCATCGGCAAGAAATGTAAACAGTGAAAGATCACCGATTTAATTTTTTTTTAAAATATTAAACTTAAACAAATTATTTAAAAAATGGTTAGATCCTATCTTTTTAAGCATGTTCTTTCAGAAAACAATACTTTTAAAATATTGGAAACGACCCCATTTGCCTGAAATATTCGTAATTATTGTTGTAAACTTTATATTTTCGAATCAAGATAGTGCTATTGTTTAAAAAACTCTTTAGTTGTTAGAATCAGCACTTTTCATTCCCAAAAGTACAAGATAGAAATATATTACATTTGAAGTTATTAAAACTTTAGAGCCAAATTGTTGTCGTGTGACCTATATTCTTGAATCAAAAGAATATCATGGCTCAACAAATGTTTTGGTTCGAAAAAACGAATCATTTTCGCTGTATGTACCCCTCGTATTATATATTTTTCACAAAAGTGAAAAATTCAGTGTTGGCCAAATAATTATTTAACTACTACACATGAATTATTCCGTAATAGTCGCTACATCGTAGTCGAATATTCCTGATCTCTTTTAGGATTATAGTATTATATCCCGAGTTTTTAAAACTGATGCGTAACATTTAAAACTTTTGCAATTTAATACAAAACAGGGTGACAGTTCTGGCTACACAGTAACTCATAAGCATATATATTATGCACACAAGAACACGCATACACATACCGTATTACCCCTCATTATCCGGCATGCCACAAAATTTGGGGGGGGGGGGGGGTCACCAGATTTTCAATAACATTTTCAATAACACTAGAATTGACATAGTATTACGATGACTAAACATGATGATATAAGATGTCGTCAAACTTTGCGCGTTGGAAAAAGCCATTAATATCAAAATCATCAATGGTATAACTTTAAAAAGTGTTGTAAATATAGAACGAACTTGGAGATAGTTTGGGCTTTGGAAAGATAGATTAAATTTTTACAGGAATTTTTTTTTTATCTTTCTAGATTTAATATTCACATCTTGCTATTGTGCGATATGGAATGAGCTCAAACTAAAAAGTTTACCGACAAATTTGGTGCTTCCCAAATGTTGGTGCCCTGGGTCAGTGCCCCATGTGCCCATTCCTTAAACTGGCTCTGCCCACATCCATGTATAGCACACTCATACACAACCTACACATACATACAGAAGCTATTTAAAGGAGTTCGAATGTAAGAACTCCGAGTACCGGAGATGCATCAATGAGTGGAGCATCCCCGAATCGAACATTAGAACGGCACACATGAGAAAGTATCGAAGATGCGTCTAGAGGAGGAAAAGAATCCGATCCCACAGGCGTTTTTTTGCACATTCCTACAGGTAACTGACTCCGGACCGAGGAAAACCTGAATGGGAAGAGTTCTTTCTCGAAATCTGTGTTACGTAACTGTGTGTTCCACTTCTGCTGTTGTGCTTCGGGGATGGAGGATTCGATTTTAATAATCGTTTGTTTTCCTTATCCGAAATGTACCCTGCATTTATTTGTTTCTTCATTTGCTGATGATTATCTTAATCGACAATTTGTTAATTAAATCGTAGAGCAGACTGGTTCCTTTTGAAAATAAGTAATTTTAACTGCCAAGATGATTCCAAAATGTTTTAAATGTAAAATTATGACGCTGATGTATTTAAAATACATATGGGCACTTTAAAACATTTTTTTTATTGTGCTCTATACAAAGCGTAAGTCTTGTCTAGTGGTCAGAGAAATCTGACTGCGAATGGAGAGGTTCTGAGTTCGAATCCAGGCTCGGGCATGAATGTACTTTCTCTCTCCTCTCCTTGTCCTTTGTATGAACGTGTTGTTGTGCTGTGATTTCCTTCTTTGTGCTTAACATTATTTTCTGTACGATCTGTATGGGTTTCTAGGATCGTATTCCATGATCGATCTAGCATATGGAATAAAATACATACTCATTTTAGGGAGGTGAAGCATTGAGATAGTAGTCCTCATCAAAATAAACCTATGCAGTAAGCTCTGGGAAAACCGTAGCAAATTGTTGTTGAAATCGTAGTCGTAATTTTTCAATGTTAGTAGAATCTTTGTCTTGAAGCTTTATTTTGAGTTAGATCTTTTCGTGAATGTTTCTTGAATAGTCTGTGGTTAATTTGACATGAATTGGTTAGATTTTAAAAGCATTTGATTTACATAGCTTTTGTTCTTTTGAACATAGCTTTTTAACAATTTACATAGCTTTTGTTTCTTTTAGAGGTTTTTATCATGCTCTATTCATATGGTTTTTCCTCTGTGGGTTATTACAGTTGCATTTTAGTTGTTTCAGGTTTTCCACCTGTGAAATTTTTTTTTACTGAGTTATGTTTGTTATTTTTCTTTCGGTTATTTTTTATTCTTTTTCCGGTTGAAGAGTTGACTTTTTATTATAATTGTTACCTTGAACTGTTTTAAAATGTTTTGCTTTACACACACAAACATTTATGTGTATGTATGTATAGAATGAAATTTATACATACATACACATAAATGTTGTGCTGTATGTATATCATTGGTATAGAAGGGCATTTCTTGATATATAACTATCGATATCAAGAGTGATGAAAATAAAATTATTAAGGGGAAAAAAATACGCACCCCAGAACTCATTACACACACACACAAATTTGCGTGCATATATCTATACGTTTTTCTGTTTTTTTTACACATTTAAAGTTAATAAAAATGAAATAATTCATGTGTCTCATTTCACAGCATTTCCATGACGTTTACACATTTACAGTTGAGCATCCAACTTGAGATGTTTTCATTCATTTCTCAAGTTGTAAACATAACAAGCGTAATGTGTCTGAAACATACATCGAATATATTGAATGAATCAAAGAGATAAAAATTTATCAGTCAAAATGTCTGAATTAAAAAAAAATGTCAGAAAATAATTTAAAGAAATTAAAAAGTGATAAAACTCTACGGGGACCAAAAAAAAAAAAAAAAAAATCTTGCTTTGCTGTTTCACAATCGATATTTCACTGAAGACGAAAACAAACAGACGGATTTTAAAAGTTCAGATCATACCGTAATTAAACTCGAATTCTACTTTTATTTGGTCCCACTTTGCTAAAATAGCCGTACTTATTTAAGCTTAAACAGGATGTTGTAAAAACTTACTCTAAATTCCAAGCATTATGCTTTAACAGCAGCTAAACTTTTCAGAATACAGTATTCCCATTAATTCAGTGATTTTTTTTAAAATTTGAAATTCTATGGTATTTAATGGGTGAGCATTCAATTATCGCATCCTTAAATGTTTTTTGAATTAATGACTACTGTTTATTCTGAAAACCATAATTGCACCCCAAAGAGTAAAACCGCTCTCAAAGTTAAATAGTGTATAATAAAACTTTGTATACTTCAGTTGCATAAAACTGATTCCTTGACGTATTGGACAAATGTTCCCACCAAAATAACTTAAAAATTTTTTTTTTCTGTCGTCCTCAGTTTTAGACAAGGCTGAGTAAATCTGCTGAGTCGCAGCATTTATTATTAGTTTCAGATGAGTTTATTCTCTACTTTTGAATTTACGAGTTCCAAGTCAAATCCCTAATCGTGAAGAGAAAAAGCAATACCTTTTCTCTGTGAACAAATAGATAACAATTTTAGTTATGCGCAAAAATTGTACATAATTGCGTACACTTGTTTCCAGATTACATGAAACCTCTTTTTTAATCCCGAAAACGTGAGCTCATGGATGACAGTACATCCTACAAAAGACTGGTTATTAAGAACTTAAATCCTCAATATTTCTAGCTTAGTTTTCAAGTGAGACTAATCCAGTTGTTAAATAAATTTCATACATTTTTCAAATGAGTCTAAAGCAGACAAACAGACTTAAAGGAATCTAATTCAATATTTTAATTCAACTCTATTATCATTCCTTGAGGTACCAGTTTTTCTCTTTTGCATATTTTTTAAATGTAAGAATAATTTTTAATGAAGTTTGTGCTCCTTAAAAAAGCGAACCTAGAACATTCACAGGTAGCTTTAAAAATACGCATTTGGAATCAAAAAGAAATAAAAAAACTTATCGAGGCATTTCTGGAATTATCAGAAATCGCAACACGTCTAGCCGTTTTCGAAGTTCATTAACCCCTCTGTTCGAATCAGCTGACTAGAGCGGCATTCGCTTTGTATCACAAATCGTCTGCCAGACTAAGATATGTTTATAAAAAGATTTAAAAAAAAAAAAAAAAAAACAGCAACAGCAACCCAAACCGTTTCACCTGTAGGAAAATGCTGGATTGAGGTCAGGGAACATTTTTGTTCGAATGCAACGCTTGGTTTGCGTTCTGAGATGAAAACAAAACAAGACGATGCTAAAGAACTCTACCGCTCCGCTGTCTGGGTCGAAAGATATCGCACCTCAATTAAAGACTCGTTGGTCGAATTCTTTCCCGTTCATGAAACCAAGCCATTGACTTTCGAACACTGAGGGATCTCCTTTTTTTTTTCTTGAGAATGGAACTAAAAATAGTGTGAGAATCTCAGACATAAACAGTAGCTTAACAGACATTAAATGCATAAAACATAATTCATGGACGAGTGAAATGTAACATTGATGATCCATAAAAACAATCGAATGGTATAAATGTCTGAGTCGCCAGATATCACTAAAAAGAGAACTCTAAGTGACATTTAGATTATTAAAGACCAGTGGTACCCGCACGGCTTTGCCCGTAATAGAAAAATTAAAAGGCCTTTTGGTTCGCCTGTATATTTACAAATAATGTATGATGAATTTACTCGCCAATTGGCTTGTACCCATGTTACGGTTCCACGTTATGATAATTTCGTATCTCGGCAATTGGCTTGTGCCCATGCTACGGTTCCACGTTATGATAATTTCGTAATTTACTCGTCCATCTTATGATAATTTTGTTCTTAAATTTGGAATAGAAAAAGAATCACATCGAAGTTCTGAAAAATCGCTTCGAGGTGCACACCCCCCCTACAAACTAACTTTGTGCTAAATTTTATGAAAATCTGCGGAGCGGTCTAGGTGCTATGCACGTCAGAGAGATCCGAACAGAGAGAGATCCGAACGGATAGACTTACAGCTTTATTATTAGTAAAGAAGATTAACGCAGCAGCAATACATCGCAGAAAAGAAAGGATGGAAAAACCAAAACAATATTTATGAAGGTTTTTACAAAATAAGCTAAGGGAAGTACGCAGATATACTCAAAATAATGTACTACAGAACCTGATGTAAACTGAATCACTGCTTCTGATTTTATAATTCATTTAATATGTTCAAAATATTGTCTCTCAAAACTTAGAATCCTCTTTAAAAAAATTGCTGCAAACGCTCACGTAACTAAATTTAAATCCAAAAAGTCACACAGACATTAAGTTTTTACATAGAAAAAAGATGTTTTAAATCGATTTTAGAGCTAAAACTCGGGTAACACACTAAATTTAAACTTCGTTTCAAAAGCCAAGTTATTATTTGCTTAGCATTCTGTATCTAGGTTACTTCTTGCTCCGTTCAACGTGATATAGAGTCAGGTGGGGGAAAGTGGGTCTAAAATCAGGTTTTTTTTAAAGAAAAAACCCAAATATCAGACGTTTAAATTTATTTTAATGAAACTTCTGACGTATTTTATATACAGTGGATTCATGTAGATGAAGCCTGAAGCAAAACCGTTTAATTTTATTTGATCGTTTTCTCTCAGTGTCACATTTAAACGATCATGTTTTGACAGCCCCACTTTCCCCCATCGTTGGGTAAAGTGCGGTTAGTTCAGAAATCAGGGTATATTAAAACAAAAATGTGCAAATAAATCTTTTGAAATAAGAATGAACTCTACCTTAATGAAGATAATTTTTTCATAATTTATTGTTTCACAATTCTCAGTGAGCATAGAAGTACTTTAGTCAGAGTTTGCGGTAGAATGAAAGGACAGAAAAAATATTATGCAAATAATTATAAAATGTTTTCATTGTTACACCACTTGGGAGAAAGTTACCCCACTTTCTCCATCGTGGGGTAAAAAAGAGGCTATTTCAGAAATTACGGTACATTTAAACAAAAATGTATAAATATTGTTTTTGAAAAAAGAATAAGACCTACTATAATGAAGTTATTTTTTTCTCATTATTTATTGTTTCACAAATTTCAGTGAGCAAAGCATATAAGTACTTCGGTCAGAGTTTGCGGTAGAATGAAAGGACAGAAAAAATATTATGCAAATAATTATAAACTTTTTTTATTGCAACTCTACTTGGGGGAAAGTTACCAGACTTTCCCCATCGTGGAGTAAAATGGTACTAGTTCAGAAGGTAGGATATATCTCAAGAATCCGAGTTTCAAAAGTTCGAGGTTCCGTTAATTGGAGCTGCTTTATTTATACTTTTAGGCTTTTTTTTAATAACTAAAAAAATATTTGAACTAGAATCTGAAAAATCGAAATATTTTGCTATAGGGAAACTCCCTCATTGCATAAAAGGAAGTAATGCAAGGTACTTAAAGGTAAGTGTCAATAACACTCGCCAAGTGGCACAAAATATTCCTTGGCTATGAGAGATAGATTAATAGATGCCTTGGAGATACTATCTCGATACGTAAATAGGACTTAAAATTATTATTTATTGTTTCACAAATTTCAGTGCGCAAAGCATATAAGGGGCTATTCATTAATTACGTAAGAGTCCCGAGGGGGAGGGTGGGGGTTGGAAAAGTCTCTACATGGGTCATTTTCTCTAAACTGCTAAATTCTTGTCCTTGCTCCAAAAATAACAAACTAACTAGTATAGAAATAAAACTGACGCTAGAATGCTTTAACAACATGTTTTTATGTTTGTAAAATAAGTTAAAACAAACACTTTATTATTATTATACATTTAAATAATTTTTTGACATGATAAATGTCATTCCCCTGTGTGTCCCTACCTCCACCTTAAAGCAAAATTAGCTCTAGAGATTCAGGAAGCCATGCATATTTGTACAGAAATTGTTGTTTAACCTCTTAACAAGTGTTATGCAATGTTGTAAAATAGAAAAATAAAAACTTTTCAAAGTTTGCACTATTTAAAAAAATAGTAAAAAATGTCCTTTGATTTTTTGTCATTCCCCTGTTGAGGAATAGAATGAATGTTTCTCACACCTGGTAATAGTTTTATTAACTCATAATTTAATCTTTGAATTCTGGTCTCATCATAGAAATAATCCTAATTAGTTCTTTTTGAATAAATACACGGTGTCGAGTATATTCGGGTGATCTCAAGTTAAATCTTGATAAGTAATTTTAATGACTGTCATTACCATGTCTCTGATAATTCATTTAATTTTGTAATAATCGCTCAATGAATGATTGACTCTTGTTTGTATAGAGTTTCCCCCCTTACTTTAAGTGACATTGATATTTGTTGTTTGCAGTTATGACAATATATAAGTTAACTTTAATTTTTGTCATTCCCCTGTCGTCCTTCCCCTGTAAAATGTAAGGGAAACAAATAACCACAATAACTACTTTTTAGACACCACGACATTGGATAGTTTCAATTTCATAAAAGTAGTGTTTCCTTTTCCCACATAAATTATAATATCGTCAGTAAAACGCATTATTTCATCTAAGTGTCATTCCCCTGGCACAGTGAATGCCATTCCTTGCCCTGTCCAAATTGCGCTGTTTAGGGAAAATGACCCACATACCCTTACTTTGGAGGGAGGGGAGTCAAACATATTCCTACGTAATATTTTTCAAGTCGATATTTTATATTGAAATCGTGCGGTCAAATGGTTTGGCAGTGATCATATTTCATTTGCCTCTTTATGATGAGAAATTAGGACGAGCTGTTTTTTAATTGTTTCACAAAGAATGAATAGTGTAAAATATAATAAAAGAATCGCACATGTTTTATTTTTAATTAGTATCGCATCATATACAAAAAATGTCGAAAAAACATTCAATCTTGATTCCAACTTTTTAGTCAATATTTCTATACACAAGAAGGTTTAATGTAACGATTCCAATGATGTAAGATTCGTTATTTTATTATTTTTAAAAACGAAATGGAATCTTACGTAAGAATGGGGGGGAGGGGTTCGAAAAATCTTACGAACGCCTTACGTGGGGGGAAGGGGGGGGGGGTCAAAAATTGCCAAAATCGTCCTTACGTAATTAATGAATGGTCCTTAAGTACTTCGACCAGAATGGGGGTGGTTTCCTTCAGTCAAAAGTATTACTTTCAGTCATTGAAATGGATAGAATAAGCAAAAAAAAAAAAAAAAAAAACATGGACCCCGAAAATACTTTCATTTTCCCAACAGTTTTTTTTTAATTAATTTTTTTAAACGTCCGATTTTTTGAACAAAGCGTGATCTTTATGACGTCACAAATGATGCACTTTGCCGCATCTTTCTACTACGTTTCCACGTTATGATAATCAAGCAGCGAATTAAAATTGCGCTCTACACTTGCTACCAACAATATCGTTGCCAATACACGTGAGTAAAGATGCGAATTAAATATTTTGGACCATGAATGGCAACACTGAATGGCATTTCATCATTTGTGATGTCATCGGCAGAAGCGTTAAATGATGAAAGAGCACCGATTTAAGTAATTTTTAAAAATATTAAACTTAAAGAAATTATTTAAAAAGTGGTCAGATTCTGTTTTTAAGCATGCTCTTTCCAAAAAAAAAAACTTTTAAAATTTTGGAAACTACCCCATTTGTGTTAGAAGGAAAGGACAGAAAAATATTATGCAAATAATTATAAAATCTTTTCATTGAAGTGCGCAATTTAAGAACTGCGTTAACCTTCCGTAACACACGGCCCTGAATTTCATAGAACAATAACCGCACGCCATTGCCAGGGAAAAACGTTAATAAAAAAAAAAAAAAAAGATTTTTATTCTTGTTCATTAAAACTTTCGATATTGCGATCTGAAACAGAAGTCATGCAACTGTTATTAGACATAAAAGCATTTATTTTGTGTCTCAAGAATTGTAATGATTATTTTATGGAGTACAAATCTAGTTGCTGTACTTATCCGCAGCTTTTTCTTGTGAAAAAAATTTGCACATAAATAATACATTGACATTTGATTCGCTTTTTTTTCTACAATCAGAAGTGAATAACTGTAGTTGTAATGAATGGATTAGATTTTTATTACTATCACATTCGTATTAAAATTTCTTAGTTACCTGTTCGTTTTGGAAGAACAATGGTTAAAACTTTCATCTGTTGTGTGGCAATTGACTTCCGAGTTTTTCAGATTTTTATGAACGTTTAAATTAGTATGCAAGGAAAAAACTTGAATCGTATGCATTGTTTTATTTAGGAAAAAAAAATGAACAATAAAAAAATGTTGACAATGATCTATTTTATCATTTTCCTCCGCATATTGACGCAGCATTTTCGACATTTTTGTCCCTTCAACAGCTTTTGATTTGAGATTCAGGTCAATGCGTAGCAGCTTTCACATGTCTTTTATTAAATAGACACTACCAGCCTTTTTTTTTTTTTAAACATTCCGTTTTGAGATATTTGTTTTCAATAAGCGAATTATTTAGATAAACGCCGATTCTCCAAATGTGTCATCAGAAAATTCTTGTCCCAAAGGAAATTTTTGTAGACAGCAATTGAGTAATAATCGGACCAGCATTTGTCTTTATCTTTACTACACCAGCACGGCTTTGCCCGTAATAGAAAATTAAAACGTCTTTTGGTTCGCCTGTATATTTACAAATAATGCATGGTGAATTTTCTCTCCAATTGGCTTGTGCCCATATTACGGTTCCACGTTATGATAATTTCATAATTTACTCGTCCATCTTATGATATTTTTGTTTTAAAAATTGGAATAGAAAAATAACCACATCGAATTTTCGAAAAATCGCTCCGAGGTGCACACTCCCATGCTATAAACTAACTTTGTGCCAAATTTCATGAAAATCGGCCGAACGGTCTAAGGTGCTATGCGCGTCACAGAGATCCTGACAAACAGAGAGATCCTGACAGACAGACAGAGATCCGGACAGAGAGACTTTCAGTTTTATTATTAGTAACGATAAAGATAATAAAGCTGAAAGTCTCTCTGTCTGGATATCTGTCCGGATCTCTGTCAGTCAGGATCTCTGTGACGCACATAGCGCCTAGACCGTTCTGTTGATTTTTACGAAATTTGGCACAGAATTAGTTTGTAGCATGGGGTTGTGCACCACGAAGCGATTTTTCGAAAATTCGATTTTTTTCTTTTTCTATCCCAATTCTAAGAACATTTTCCCGAGCAAAATTATCTTAAGATGGACGAGTAAATTATCAAGTTATCATAACGTGGAACCGTAACATGAGCATGCCAATAGGCGACAAATTCAGCATACATTATTTGTAAATATACAAGCAAACCAAAAGACCTTTTAATCTTCTACGACGGGCAAAGCCGTGCGGGTGCCCCTAGTACTCCAATAAAACAAATGGAAAGTTGAAGGCAATGTAAATTTGACAAAATCGGAATTTCTTTCCATGTTTGAAAATGCGAACTTGCTATGTCCAGTGTTCATGCCCAATTTGTTTTAAATGTGATAGGGTCATTCCAGAGGCCTCCGTGGTTCTATGGTAGAAGCTTCGCGTTATATTCCGGAGGTTGCGAGTTCGATTCCTGCCGGTGCCCTGGATGTTATTTCCTCTCTATGTGCTGTCAAGCTTTCTTGTGTGTTGTCTTTTCTGTTAATAAAGAAGTCCAACCTTTCGAGGCAATGGCCCAAATCTTTCGGTAGTAGTTTGTTATGGACATGCCAACAGCAACAAGGTCCTTCCACCGTCGCATGTGGGACAGTGAGATTATAATTTCAGCAACATTTTGCAACGGATTATCAAATTTTTAATAAAATAGGAATAAGTTCATTTTTAAATCTTTACATTTGATGCAGAGATAATCTCGACACAGTTATATTTTTAGAAAGTAATTTTGTTACCTAAAATTTATTCTATTTGCATGCGTCCCGTATGGGACATATCGAATCTACCTCTTGCAATTTGCTGTATGAATTAGTTAATATTTCTGCTCTATTAATATACCAATGACCAAACAAATTGACTCTACGTTAAATCCCGGTTATCACAAATTTGCCATTTCAACTGCGCTTGCGCGCAGACTTAGCTAATTTCAAAAATCTTGCTAAAATTAATTACAAACATTTTAAGTTTGGTAAAAAATATGAGATGGCAACAGATAAAAATTAGAAATCACAAAGTTTTCTCTGATTTAGTTTTTAGGCCTTGGTAAAGATTGAATTTTGCGTCTTAATTATTAACGGATTCGGTGTCTGATTTGTCTGTCCTTTTTCAGGACCAAATTTTTAATCTCAGAAGAGCGTACTAGAATTGCAGCATCACTTCTAATACAAAGCCGAACCCTCAACCTAAATAAAAATGTATAATAATAAGTTATTTACGCCTAACGAAAAATATCCGCAAAAAACGGATTTCTGTACTAATATTCCAATTATTTTTGAAGTGCACAACGTATTTTACATTTATGGTAAATAAATATTTCCCAAACTTAGAAATATTGAAGTGTCATTTTTCTCTTAAGATTATCAGTTATTTATATCCGTAGTTTCATATAATATATCACGAAATCGCTGTGAAAATATTCTAACGCATTCATTAATTTGGTTGGACTCTCGCTAAGCCTAAATATAAACAAGCAACACGAAATCTTAACGTCGAGTAACAAATGGTATTTTTTGAAAGTTAAAGTTTCAGTGCAAAAGAAACTTAGCTTATTAATTGAGAACTAGTAATTTAAGCCTTTGAAAAGAAATGCACAGGGCCATTTTACGAAAAAGCGGCTATTTTGTCTCGTTCGTGAGATTTTACGTTTCATTAAAAATTCAAAACTTAAGAAAAGTAATGACGACATTTTTTCCTGAACAAATCAAATTTGTTTATGATTTTTCAAGCAACACATTTTTTTTATTACTTGGCTTGTCAGAGGTCCCGGTTTGACTGAGACAGTCCCGAATTTTAAACAAAATCCCAGTATCCCGACTGGTTTACTTCACGTCCCGGTAAAAGATAAATTTAAGGTATGATGAACAAAAAAAAAAAAAAAAAAAATAACAGTGAAGGGCTATTTAGGATAATTACTTTGTCAATTGTAACATAGACTTATAAAATTAATATTGGATCAGCTTGTGAGGGTTTTGGCAACAAGATTAAAACCAAAAAGACTCCTGGCCAATGAAAAAAAAAATGTAAATATCGTTCAAAATTATATTCTTCACTCAAAGTGTTTCTTCACACTAAAGTAACTTATATACATTGTCCGATTCAAAAGTAATGAGCCTCACGTTATACTGACGCATTCATACCCTGCATCTCGCTCCGCTTGACAGCGACAGTGGTGGGGTTATTGGCTTTACAGTGCAACGCAGGTCAGTTGCCTCCCAGCTTTCGGAGCGGCGCCATCAGCTTTAACAGTAACCCCTATACGGTGGTACGTGACACGGCGATCTGGAAAGTTCGTCAGAGCAACGCAAAGAGATCAAATTTTGTTTCCAGTTGCCTTCCTAAACGTTCGCATTGCTTCAACAGGGGTTTAAGACTGAGTTTCTGTCCCGTTTGCAAGTAGAAAAGTGGCACTAGGCCCTTCGTAAGACCGGGAAGTGGTGACTGACGAACCCCAATCTGAACGCTCGTCCTCCGCCCGTACTGACGTGAAGTTTCAACGAGTGTGTGAATTTTTGACCGCGGACTGTTGTTTGAGTCTCTACCAACTAGCAAAATCTCTGGACTTGGAGACAACGGTGCAACGCATTGTTACGGAGAAGTTGAAAATGCGAAAAGTCTGCACGAAACTTGTGCCGACAGTTCTGACTGAAGAAGGTCCGAGTCAACGCTCCCGTGGTACCCTATGGTACCCTAGCCTTTCTACAGTTCGGGCTTGTGGCCTGACTTCATGTTTCCACTATTAAAACCAGCATTGAAAAGAAAACGCTTCGGTTCCATCGAGGACATTCAAGCATATGTCAAGACAGCCATTGTAGATATCTCTGAGCAGGACTTCAGGGATGCTTTTGAGTCATGGAAAAGCCGCCTACAGCAGTACATTGTTGCAAGAGGTGCCTATTTTTAAAACTATTAGTCAGTTGTACCGATCAGCTCAATAAATCTGTTTTTTCAAACGAAGGTTCATTACTTTTGGATCGGACCATGTATATTAACGTGTGGGAAATATAATGTTTAAATTTATCTGGTTGTCTCATTTATTATTGTCCCTGATGTCGGTTCATAATTAGTAACCATTCATTCATAGCGTTGAGAATGAATTAACCTCTAAAACACTAAAAACCAGCCAGGAGTCTACCGTTTTGAATCTACTACGGGGGGGGGGGGGGCATTTTAGTGTTCGGGTTGGTTAAACAAATCAAAAATCTGGCAAGCTCTTAACCTTTTAAATTATTATTTTTAATGAAATGTATCATGCGTCACGTGACCGACAAAAAGACCATTTTCCGCGGAATGACCCGATACTGTTTTCTTAATTTTTTTAAAAAAGTAAAATATTTGAGACCCTAGAGCAGTGGCCTAGCCTACATGATAGAAGCACTGATACAGTTACCATATTATCCACTGCTTGTTTGTTTCGATTCGATTTCGTCAGATCTGTCCAGACATTTCCTTCACGTATCCATTAGTCTTTATTGCAATGGAAATGCTTTTTTTTTTTCGTTTTGAGGAAGTAAACAGCGATGTTTGGAAAATCCCATTTCAATGTTACTTTTAAAATGCAATTTTGCACGATTTTTTTTTTCCGAGCTTAAATATTTCGCAAGATTTATTGCTTTTTGTCGACACTTTTTTAAGCGTATATTTCACCTAAGAATTCCACAATGAAGTTGAAAAATTATCTTGTTCTTTTCCTTTAAGGAGATGGTGCTCAATCTACGGTTTGAGGACTTTATTCGGCCCGCAAAGCTGATCCGTTTGGGCCGTTAAAACAACGGTCCATACCATACGGATCAGCGTTCAACATTTAAAATCGAAAAATACGATTAGTCATAGTAATGGGTGTAATCGAATTCTCATAATCGAATCCCTCGATTATTCATGATCATTCGAGAACTCGATTATCACGACTACTCGATTATCAAATTCGAGTTCTTGATTATCACATCTCGGATTCTCGACTATCACGTCTCTGGATCTCGATTCAAAGTAACTGAGAAGTCAATCGCTCGAGTTCTCGATTTCGAAATTTCGCGATTGCGCTCGAGTTCTCAATTTCAAAAGATCTCAATTATCAACCGCTCGAGTTCACGGCTTCAAGAGATCTCGATTATTAATCGCTCGAGTTTGCGATTTCGAAAGATCTCGATAATCATCAATCACTGGATTATCAGAAACACTCGATTCCCGAGGTCTCGATTTTCAAAAGATTTCGATTATGCTCATCACTAGTTAGTTATGGTGTTATAATTCATCGAACATTTAGAAAACGTTTTCTGGAAATCACACGTAAACTTCGCATTAATACAGTAAGCACAAAGTAACAATAAAAATATTTCTTGGTCCATTATGTAATTTTCCTTTTTATGTTTTATCATGTTATCTAGTTATTTTTTGAATATTAAAAAAACTTACATGTGCTCTGTACCGCGAGAAGCATTTTTACATAAAGTGCTACTTTCGGGGAAAAAAAAAGTTGGGCACACTACTTTAAGACACAAAGTACGTCAATATTTACTTAAAAGTGTATTCTCGTGGTTGTTCCCAAAAGCTTTTGTCGGATGTCTTTTCATCCATAAGCTCATTTCTTTTGAATTGAAAAAGGCGTTCCATATAACGCCGAAACACGTGTCTGCAGTAATCTGCATTTTGTGCTTTTTGGCGTTGTTATTTCTTACTGCACACAGGTATTTATTTGTTTTACGAATGTGAATGGTTCGATCTGTGTCGGATTTAAGAATGTTCCGCACCGATGAATGACGGTTTAAAACTCAATTTAGATCTTACTTAATGAAACGTAACTCTTTGATACAGGACAGAATTTGTGTAATAGTATCATGTTGGGTTCAAAGACATTGCTTTACACGGGCATGAAAAGGTACTGTAGCGGGTATTTGAAGTGGCTAAAATGTATAAGCTGAAATCTCACTACGTACAAATAGAATTGATTTTATTTGAGTTCTAAAATATTGCACATTACACTTAACAAAAAGTTAGGAAGAAACTTAAAGTGATGGCAAGCTACTCGCTTGCGTGTCACGACACAAGGTTTATATACTTTTACGTGATACATATCACGTGATGCAAAATTTACATAATCTGGCGTTGCCACAGTACTTTCGATTTCCAAAAAGTACATTTTCATAATACATTTCATTTCATGAGTACATAATCAATCATTCTCAAAAGAGATGGGTACGAATGTATAATGAGAAAAACGCTTGTACCGGAATAAAGTTAAAAGTCCATGGTTTTTATATTCATTTAAATGTAGGTAAAGAACATTTAAAAACACTCCTTTAATATTTAAAATTGATGTTGTAATAATTTTTAATAACTCAAGTAAGGAAATAAAACTTAAAAAAATGCATTTTTTAGTTTAAATAAAATTAATAAATTATGTTTCCCACGCGTAAGTTAAATTTCCAAGAGAGATGAGCACCTCGAAGCGATTTTTAAAAAGTTTGATTTTGTTCTTTTTCTATTCCAATTTTAAGAACATTTAATCGAGTAAATTATCATAACGTGGACGAGCAAATTATCATAACGTATTACCATAACGCGAGCAAACTATCATAAGAGGGGCGAGCAAATTGGCGAGAAATTCACCATCTAATATTGTTATATATATAGGAGAACCAAATGAGGGAGTGAGAAGCAAAGGAATGCAGGTGGACTATTTTAAGCTTCGAGTAAAACGCGTTTAAAGATCAGATCCTGGTAGACTTTCATTGAAATTTTTTTCCAAATCATGCTGTACTAGCAGCACCTACCAGGGCTACTAGTACAATCTTTTGCTCCAAGACAGAGAAGAGGTTCAACTACCATTTGTACTGGTTACCTCCAAATTTTTAATTTTACCACTTGCATCCCTTTGCTTCTCACTACATCAAATGACCTTTTAATTTTCTACAACGGGCCAAGCCTTTCGGTTACCACTAGTATATACATGCAATCAAATCCCGCTTCGACGACTTAGATCAGACAATAACTTTTTACGCATTTGCATACAACAAGCATAATACCGAATAATTAAATTAATATTTTCTCTCAACCGGGCAGAAACATAATTGAATACAACGCGACGCTTATTAAATAAAAATTAAAAAGGATTTCTAATCAGACAACACGCAATAAAACATGTTCGTCAGTTATATCCCAATGACATTCCGCATTTTTCGCATAACTTACTTCCCTCTAATCAATGTAATTTCACATCATTTGGCACGATTTTCTCCAGTAGATTAGCATTTTAACGAAAGCGATCTGGCAACCCGCAATTGTTTCAAAATCCCGGCGCCGGGAAGTCGCCTGCTGAACCACAAACCCATCAATTTGTGAATATTTTGTTTTAGTTTTCGGTAAATTCCGTCACTTCTCAATTTTTGTGCATTCATTTCGCATTTTGCGATGACGACTTCGAAGGTCGCTTCTTCGCAAATGTTGTTTCTGCAACTCAACTGTTGCAAAATGCGCCAGAACAATGCGAGGTCAGAACTTTTCTTCAAGTCGCTCGGGATTCGATTCTGGCGACAAAGAAGCGCCATGCATTGTCTTTTGAAGACAGTGTGACCCTGAGATCCGTAATAGTTTTGAAAAGTTTAAATTCACGATGTCAAGTGAATTTTTTTATGCTTTCTGTTAGGGCTTGTGGATGAGAAAGTCACTAAATGTGACGTAACAAACAAAGGAAGTATGTGTAATAATTGAAAGACTCAAATTTGCCAATAAACTTTAAGTTGAACAAAATTTTAGAAATAAAACTTCATTTGACGCGTTGAATCAAAAGTCAGCACAAAACGAAAGTATTGGAACCGAAAACAACCGGTGGTAACGATCATTAAAAAGTATTAATCATTAATTGGCGATCAGTTGGTGGTAACTTGGCGATGTCTTGAAAAGTTTGGCGCGAATTTTTAATATCAGTTTAGCAACATTGGCTCTATTTAGAGCGTATCTCGAAGACAACCACGATGTTCTGTCAATCTCTGTAAAACTGTTTTTCCCGCATAGGTTCTCAACAGACTAGGAAGTTCAGATAAGGCATCGATGAAAAATTATCGATGTTTCTAAATATAGACGGTATCGATACATCAACAAAAAGCATTTTTGATTGAAACATTGAACTTTTTTTTGTGTATACTCATTCATAGTAAAATATAACAAATGCTTTTATGGAAGAACTGAAGTCACAGGCTGTATTTATGAATTTATAACTTTGATTTTTGAATTACTAAAGCAAAGCTAATAATAAAAATAGTAATGAATTATTAAAGTTTCAATTAAAGTACTGCAATTTTTTTTGTTATTTGTGCTTACAAGTAATATATTTATTTTAAAGAAATATCGTGATATTTTATTGGCTTTTTCTGCTAGATGTCTTAAAGACGCACATGCCGTTTTCGCAGGCAACGGGGTGGTTTCCTTCAGTCAAAAGTACTACTTTTAGTCACTGAAATTGATAGAATGAGTAAAAAAACAACATGGACCCAAAAATTACTTTCATTTTCCCCAACAGTTATTTTTTGATAAATTTTTTCAAATGTCCGATTTTGAAAACAAGGCGTGGTCTTTATGACGTCACAAATGATGCAATATGGCGCATCTTTCTACCACGTTTCCACGTTATGATAATCAAGAAACGAATTAAATATTGCGCTCTACGCTTGCTACCAACCCTATCGTTGCCAATACATGTGAGTAAAGATGGGAATTAAATACTTTGCTCTGTGATTGGCAGCACTGAATGGCATTTCATCATTTGTGATGTCACACGACAGAAGTGTAAACAATGAAAGCGCACCGATTTAAGTAATTTTTTAAAAATATTAAACTTAAAGAAATTATTTAAAAAAACTGTCAGATCCTATGTTTTTAAGCATGCTCTTTCAAAAAAAAAAAAAAAAAACTTTTAAAAATTTGGAAACGACCCCATTTTTATTTTAAAGTTTAATACATGTTCCAAAGAAGATCTAAGTACTTTACATGATACTTAGGCTCTGAAAAAATACTTTATCATTACTTATCTAGGACGTTCAGTGCAAGTATGGTTGTTTTGATGCATATACAAAACATGCACGACGTTACTGTGGTTATGTTTTCATAAACTACATGTTAAAGCAATGTTTTACAAGTTCAAGAGAAACATAATTCACAGCATTGCGAATCTTTTCTTATGATAATTGAGCTTTCCGTAGACTGATGACTGGCTAAAGTCAAACATTGTGCTTATTAATACACCGTACTCCCGATTATCCGTGATAATTAATGCATGGGTGTGCAAGGATAATCAAAAACAACGGATAATCTGAAAATTGACAAGCACGCAGAAAAGTATATTTGAAGGCTATAAGTATAGTATAAGATGGTATATAAAATACTTCAGGTTAATAGCGATATTCTACTAATAAAAAAAAGTAATACATTTGTACTAGTAATGAAATATGTTTCACAGTTTGGCATAATTTTTAGCTTTAATTAAGTTTAAATTTTGAATTAAGATTTTTGGCTGCACAGATAATTCGCAAACCGGATAATATGCACACTGATAATCGGGAGAACAGTGTAGTCGTCAATGAGCATAAGAAAGCTGATGTGTGCATCACATGACTTCCTTTTACTCCATGTCATCTCCCCATTATTGACAATTTTAATGTGATTCAATAGTTTACTCTCTAAATATCACCAACAGTGGTCGAATTGAAACAGATTAAGAAAGGAAAAAAAAAAAAAACCCGCCAAATTTGTCACCAAGTTGGCGATCAAATGACTGGCGATATATCGCCAAGTGCCCGCCAAATAATAACACCACTTGAGTTTGCATTAAAATTAACAATGATTTCCCCCCAAAAGGGGCAAAAGACCCCTTTAGAAACACTCGAATGCAACCAAAAGGGGAGGTGCACAACTAGACCCCACTAGGAGTCTACGTACCAAATTTCAACTTTCTAGGACATGCCGTTCTTGAGTTATGTGACATGCATACGCATATCCGCACATACATACATACGTACATACACACGTCACGAGAAAATTCATTGTAATAAACTCGGGAATCGTCATTACGGATATTTCGCGTGTCTGTACGTTCTTTGGCACTTATCCACGTCTGGTCGAGTCGAAAAAAAAAAAAAAACTCAATATTCATTCGGGGGTGAGTAAAATAGAAATTAAGGTTGATTTTTGAGTGAAATTTTTTTTCGCGAATACAATACTTCCTTTTTTTAAAAAAAATGGAATGCAAAAAGGTAACCGTAGCGTCTTTACGATTTGTGATCTCTTTAATCCATAATCTTGACAAAGCACTTCAATAAGTTATGTTCTTTGAATTTTAATGAAATTAACTCATGATAGGCGCAAAAATATTTTATGTACTATAAAAACAAGAAATGATTTCAGAAATTCAAAATGAAGTAGCTTGAATGAAATAGAATAATGAGCATACATAGTTCTGTAGAAATAATGAAATGCTGCTTCTGTGTCCAATTTTTTTCTAAGATTGAAGCAATTAGCTAAAAGAAAAACAAGTCACATAAGCTGTGCAGGGGTGCCCACAGGGGAGGATTATGGCGCAAGTTGCGCCATCAAAATTTTTGGGGGGGGATTTTTTTTCCGGAAAGTTTTTTCTTTACAACATGACATTTTTGAATTTTGAAAAGAAAAAAATATTTAAACTCATTCAACAAGAAATAGATGCATTAATAATGCTTTTTTTACGTACTCTTGAGGAGAGTCTTCGTACCCCCCCCCCCCCCCCCGCAGTTTTTCCGAAATGAGGCCGCCAATTTCATTTTAACGATGCAACTAACGAAGAAAAAGGGAACCTTTCTTTCTTTTAAACAATTAAAATAGTAACTATAAATGAACAATTGAAATAATAGTGCCAAAAAGTGTTTTTTGTGAAATTTGAATAGAAAATGTAATCTTAAAATACAATTTAGGAACATCCATGATTCTCTTTTATTAAGAATATCTAAGTAAGAGCCGCGGAAATGTGCGCTTCAAACATTTTTATCAACGAAAAAAGAAGTATTCAGTACAGTACACTCTTCACTAGGTCGCAGAGTGGGTATGTCTGCCTAGTAGAAAACTATGGGCTCAGCTCAAAATAAAGTATTGTGCATAGAGTAAAATTAGCATAATGCTAGGAAGACCGGCGACAAAACTAACATGGTGCTCGCCTTGTCTTTCGACGGCCCTGGTTATACAAAACCATGCTTCATGATTTTTCAGTTTAAAAAATATATATATAAATAAATAGGGCAACTTCATTAGGATATCCCATAAGATAGGGGTAGCAGAAACATTTCCTTTTTTTTTTTTTGATGAAAAATGTTGTCCTGAAAATCATTACTAATTGGAGAAAAATGTATGGGTCGCCGAAAAAGGTTTGAAATAGAGAGAGAGAAAAAAAAAAACAGTCCAATGCAAAAAGAGATTCAAAGTATTGTAATGAATACTCACAACAAAAGTTCTAAATGTTTGAATGTAAAAACCGTAAGTAAATCAAAGCTTGATCAAGAGATGCAGGTAACATATTTAAAATAAAATGAAGTGGAATAGAGATCTAAGGCATCTCAGAAAATTACCACATCCGTTCAAAATGTTAAAAGTCCTTTGTCTAAGGTCGTAAACGCTTGTATTGCAAGAAAACAAAAATATTAAGCGAGAAATTGAAAACTTTATTATGGAAAATCCAACCAAATAATCGTCGTGTTTGGCAAAGGAAAATTGGAAGAAAATATTAACACAATATGTTTACCAATAATTAAAATTTACAATGAAGATAGGAGAGACGTAGCCAAACTGAAAAGAAGAGTGTGGAATTCCAAACCCTTCTTTTTAAGTCCCCAAAGCTGGCCTGTAAGTGACTTTTTAAAAAATTTAGGTTTTGAAAAACTCCCGGGAAAACGTTCTCAAACCCCATCTCTTACCCTAACGTCATTAAAGATGGCCTACACCAGAGAACTTAGGACTGCAATTTCGAAAAACCGTAAGAGTGCTCCCAACGTAACCTCCAAGAAACGCCCTCTAAATTAATCATTCAACATCATTCAATACCGAATAAATTTCGTCTTTTTTACTTTAATTTATAAAAAAAAAACTCGCTGAGGTATCCTGAAACTGTCGTTCTCCAAACATTACCGAAGATCATGAAAAAAAATTTTGGAAAAAAAAATAGAACCGACTTCAAAATTGCTCTAAAAAGTGAAAAATAATTTTATTCTTTAAACACCATCGATAATGATTTTAAACATAATTTTTGAAGTTGGCGCAAAAACAAAACGTAAAATCCAGTGTAACCATGCTTCGTTCATATTTTTTTTTCAGAAAAGCATCCAAAGTTACGAACGAAACATTTATATCGCTATTCAAATATGCTGTCATCAATGCATAATGCATGTGATAGGGAAGAAACTGGTCCTGGTTAAATTTATAGTTGTATTTGAGTTATGGCTGTGAATGATTTTATCTATCGTTTTTGCGCCAACTTCAAAAATTATGTTTAAAAGCATTATCGATGGTGTTTAAAGAATAAAATTATTTTTCACTTTTTAGAGCAATTTTGAAGTCGGTTCTATTTTTTTTTCCAAAATTTTTTTCTTTCATTCTTTTTAGTGTAAATGTAGGTATTTCAGAAATAATAAGAAGTTACCATCAAGAAGCTTCATTTTTTTCTTAAAAATGCTCCATACTAAAAAAAAAAAAAAAAAACTATTGACACGCGTTAAACTTTAAGCGATTGGCACTAAAAACTTATCTTTGTTCGTCTCTGGAAATCATGCGTAGTTAATTTAATTATAACCATTTAAGTATTACGTTTTTCCTAACTAATTTACATTCCACCAGCATCTAAGTTGCTCATGATGCAATCCTGTATTTTCTTACTTATCCCCGATCATCTGTTATCGACATAGATGATAACGGTAAAAATACCACAGAGTAGTTGAGTCAAACCTAATGGTAGAATTGTGAAGGCTAAGCAGATCCTAATCACTGCATCACCTCACTTCCAGGTTAGGTTTACCCCTACTATGGAGCAATAGCACTGAAGAAAGGAAGATTTTGATAATTCACATAGGGTTACTATAAATCAGCAGGGTTACTAAAATAAAATTATTTACGCCACAAATGAGACGACAGCGCCAGATTCCCTATTATCGAAATATCCCTTGAAGAAATTTGATGTTTGCTTCAGAGAAGCCTTCATTCAAAATTATCATTACAATTACTATTAATGTTACTGTTATATGGCACCAAACTTTTATAACAATGAGTTTCATATTGTCGCGTAGATGAAGATAGCGAAGACAATGTGAAAGCCAAATGAAGCGAATACTCGTTAGTCTCAACTCGAGATCTTTATTCAGAACCACGAATGAACGTTACATCTCCTTATATACAACTTGAGAAAGTGCTGGAACTTTCCAGACTTGGAAAGATACCGAAATCAGTAGAAGATTCGAGAAAATACGGGAAACAGTAGAAACGAAATTTTAGTAAAATTCACTTTGTCCTAGTCGGGATTTGAACCCGGGTCGCTCGTGGGGGAGGCGAGAATTCTACCACTGAGCCACCGTTATCCACGGATGAAAAGTGCGAACTTCGCTACAATATCATTTTAATCATTTAATAGGGAAATTGCATGAAATTTACTGTTTTTTGCCCATAACTTTTTTTTCTAAAGAACAAATATGGTCAAACAAAGTAATGGGACCTAAGTTGAGCCATCCCCTATCCATTAAAAAAAGAATCATCAAAATCGGTTCGCTAGGTGAGACGCTATGAGTGGACAAACAAAAAAAAAAAAAAACATACATACGGTATGAATTGATAACCGCCTCCTTTTTGAAGTCGGTTAAAAAATTTAATAGTAAAAGTCTTCAATTCATAACATGTTTCGTGGGAGATCTCCAAAACCATCTACCCCTCTAACATTATTTAAAATTGTCTATGACTGCGTTAACTGAATTTCAATTTTAAAAATTTGCCAGGGGAGGTGAGAAATAATTCCCTTATACATGTCACAATTGGGAATGCGTGCTTGGATTTTGCATTTTGAAAAATTATAGAACTATGACCCCGAGTCTTATTCCCTTAACATACCACAGGTAGTCTAAAACTGTGTTTTTCAAATAACAATCTTGAAAATTTTCGGGGGAGATGTCCCAGATCCCCTCTTCTGAACATAATTAAATATAACATACGATTGTGTTGGAAACTTAAATTTGGAAAACATATCGGGAGATGCTATCCTGGACCTCATCTCCCCTTCCTCCCAAACTTAAAATATAGTCTAAAACTGTGTTTTTGTGTATTCAATTTCGAAGTAATGCAGGAAGGTAGCCCTCCGCCTTACGATTAAATTTATATAAGGTCTAGTAATATGACTATCCCTGCTAACCAGATGCCAAATCTTCTCTCTCTGCACATTAAAACATGCGTTTGAAACAATTAAGGGCCCGCCAAAGTGTACCCCCTCCAGAAGTTTTTTGACCTAGCGACGGCCCTGGTACTCTTTCCAAAATTTAATGACCGTGTCTCTTTTTCAATGAAGGGAACACATCACAGACGGCATGGAGTTGGTGTCCGTTTCAAAGCTGGATCAGACGATTCGACTTCTTTTCAATTTTTTATGCATTTTCTGGAAGTAGCAAAATTCTGCATGAATACGTGTGACAATTATGAGAGTCATCTAAAACTGCGGTTCTAGTACTGCAATTTGGAAAATTTATAGGAGAGAGCCCTTGATTCCCCCCTTTCCTTCACACGACAAGCCTAGAATTGCGTTTTTGGAGTATCAATTTCAAAAAACTGCCGGGTTAAAGGCACCGAAATTCACCTTCCACCAACATTATAAAGATCTACCAAAACTGCGTTTTTAAAGCTAAAAGTTCGAAAATTTAAATGGAGCGCCCCCCTCCCACCCCTCCCTCTCGTCAACATTATTAGAAAATCATCTTACATTTGGTTTTCAGGGCTTCAATTTCGAGAAAATTTCAGGAGAGATGCCGAAAACTCTTTTTCTTAACGTCATAAAGGTCGGCTACAGTTGCGATTTTGGAGCTTCAATTTCAGAAAACTGCTTTTCTCCCATCCAAAGATAGCGTTTTTAAGACTAATTTTGAAAATTTTCCTGGTGCGAGCCCTAGGATCTCTTCTTTCTCTAGCATTACCACAGATAGTCTAAGACTGCGTTTTTAGAGCTACAATTTTGAAAACAAAGGAGAGCCCTCCTTAACACGACGTTAGAGTATTTACAATTGCGCTTTTAAAGTTTCAATATTGAAAAATTACTGGGAAGGGGCCATCAAACCTTTTATCTCCCTAACATCAGAGATCGTCTGAAACTGGTTTTAAAACAACAATTTCGAAAATTTTACAGGGGAGAAACCCCCGGACCCCCTATCTAAGTGACGATAAATTTCCTTTTCAAGATTCAAATTGCATACATCTAGTAATGACTCCATTGTAAGCCAGAAAGTTGAATTCACTCTCCCTGTAATTATTCATACGTTCGAAAAAAAAAAAAAAAAAGGTGTAGCAAAACTCAGGGGCACTCAAAACTTGTTTACTCAAGGTCCACGCTGTAAAATTTGGGAAGACAAGACGGATTAACAATCCAGCAGTATTTCAGATCAAATGGTATTTGTTAGCGTTCCCCCCCCCCCCTTCCCGTGAATTTGACTGGAAATTTCACACTCTGAAAACTATTATGTTTAACCCGATTCGAAAGCGAGAAAACCTTTGGGGGGAAATTTGCGCCATTGAGCTTGGGGGGGGATGGGCACCCCTGACAGTCAATCACTCCACGAACTTTAATCTTTAATACAGTTGCCAACTTCAAAAAAATAAAAGAAACGAATCATTTTTTTTAACCGACTTCAAAAAGGAGGCGGTTATCAGTTCATACCGTATGTATGTTTTTTTTTTTTTGTTTGTCCACTCATAGCGTCTCACCTAGTAAACCGATTTTGATGATTATTTTTTTAATGGATAGAGGATGGCTCAACTTAGGTCCCATTACTTTGTTTGACCATATTTGTTCTTTAGAAAAAAAAGTTATGGGCAAAAAACAGTAAATTTCATGCAATTTCCCTATTAAATGATTAAAATGATATTGTAGCAAAGTTCGCACTTGTCATCCGTGGATAATGGTGGCTCAGTGGTAGAATGCTCGTCTCCCACACGAGCAACCTGGGTTCAAATCCCGACTAGGACAAAGTGAATTTTACTAAAATTTCGTTTCTACTGTTTTCCGTATTTTCTCGAATGTTCTATTAATTTCTGTATCTTTTCAAGTCTGGAAAGTTCCAGCACTTTTTCAAGTTGTATATAAGGAGATGTAACGTTCATTCGTGGTTCTGAATTAAGATCTCGAGTTGAGACTAACGATTATTCGCTTCATTTAGCTTTCACATTGTCTTCGCTATCTTCATCTACGCGACAATATGAAACTCATTGTTATAAAAGTTTGGTGCCATATAACTGTAACATTAATAGTAATTGTAATGATAATTTTGAATAAAGGCTTTTCTAAAGCAATACAGTGATATAGAGCCGCACTTCTTACTAGGTAACTTCTTATTTTTACAGAAATATCTACATTTACACTAAAAAGAATGAAATAAAAAAATTTTGAAAAAAAAATAGAACCGACTTCAAAATTGCTCTAAAAAGTGAAAAATAATTTTATTCTTTAAACACCATCGATAATACTTTTAAACATAATTTTTGAAGTTGGCGCAAAAACAAAAAGTAAAATCCATTGTAACCATGCTTCGTTCATATTTTTTTCAAAAAATCATCCAAACTTAGGAACGAAACATTTATATCGTTACTCAAATATGCTGTCATCAATGGGTAATGCATGTGGTAGTGAAGAAACTGGACGTGGTTAAATTTATACTTGTAGTTGAGTTATGGCTGTGAATGGTTTTATCGATCGTTTTTGCGCCAACTTCAAAAATTATGTTTAAAAGTATTATCGATGGTGTTTAAAGAATAAAATTATTTTTCACTTTTTAGAGCAATTTTGAAGTCGGTTCTATTTTTTTTTCAAAATTTTTTTATTTAAAGAAACGATTGTAGCTTTACATACAGCTGGGTAACTTACTACAAAATACAGCAGGGGCTTTGATCGAGTGAAATACAAAACTCAAATTCAAATGCTCAAAGTTAAAACCAATAAATCCTTTCTTTTATATCAAAAAACATCGACCCCTTACTCAAGGGAAGATAAGCTACTTCTGACTGTTAATGTGAAAGTAATGATGAAATATTTACATAGTTTAATAGTTATATGGCTTGAATCCCAGTTCCAACTATCTGATACTTAAATACCTAATTTTCAGCTCCAACAACCTATTATACAATACCTAATTCTCTGTTCCGTGTGATAGAAGAAGCTTCGTTCTCAGTTCTAACTGTGTGACATATACTGTCCAACCACGGATTGTATGGAATTTTCAAACGTCCAAATGAGACAAATCTGTCTGAATGAGGGGGGAAAAGTAAAAATTTGATGCGCGTATTCCGCTCATTTGAATGAGACTCTGCTTCTGCAAAAGCTGACATCGCTAAAAATAATAGATTTGACCATTTCTGGCTTTAAAACGGATGTTTATCCTTCCATACAATCCGTGGTCAGACAGTAATACAGCATTTTCAATGTGGTTGTTTCCTTCAGTCAAAAGTACTACTTTTAGTCACTGAAATTGATAGAATGAGTAAAATAATAACATCGACCCAGAAAATACTTTCATTTTCCCAACAATTATTTTTTAATACTTTTTTTTCAAATGTCCGATTTTGAAAACAAGGCGTGATCTTTATGACGTCACAAATGATGCATTTTGGCGCATCTTTCTACCACGGTTCCACGTTATGATAATCAACAAGCGAATTAAAATTGCGCTGTACGCTTGCTATCAACCATATCGTTGCCAATACACGTGAATAAAGATGCGAATTAAATATTTTACTCTGTGATTGGCAACACAGAATGGCATTTCATCATTTGTGATGTCACACGATAGAAGCGTAAACAATGAAAGCGCACAGATTTCAGTAATTTTTTTTAAATATAAAACTTGAACAAATTATTAAAAAAAATAGTCAGATCCTATATTTTTAAGCATGCTCTTTCAGAAAAAAAATACTTTTAAAATGTTGGAAACGACCCCATTCTAATTTTTTGACTCATAATGATTAATTATCTGTTCGAACAAATTGCCGTATAATAATTAACTATCTGTTACTACTATCTGACTCATAATTCTTTATTCACAGTTTCAACTAAGTCGCGTAAAATGCTTCATTTTCAGTTCGAATCGTTTGATGCATAACGATTAATTTTCTGTTCGAACAATCTGACAAATAATAATAAACTCTCTGTTCTTACGATGTGTCATATGATGCTTCATTCTCAGTTTTAGCTCTGTGACACATAATAATTGCAACTATGTGACATAATCAATACTTTTTAACTATCATTTTCTGGCTCTTAATAAATAATTTTTCAACTATTAAGACTACATTACATAGCAACCAATATTCAGCTAATAGATGTATCATGTTTACCATTTTGATACGATGCGCTTCCACTAGTTAAAAAAAAAACGTTACTGCGACATAGTTTTTTGCATAACATAAAAAGAATCAACGTCGATAATACTTATCATAACAGAATGCCAAACCGTAAAATAATTGGAAAAAAGGTGCAATAACTACTTATTTCACGTGCTTCAGAAAGCTAATCTTTTTTTCTTTCCACGAACCTTCCCGGATTCAGGATAAATGAATATTTAACTGCAACTGCGATTGGCAATTTAAAAATTCCAACGTTTTTCTTTCCTCTTTGCCTTGCTCAAGAATATAAAAAAACAACCTTCGTGCGTGACAGAATAAGAATCAAAACAACTCGAAATTAGTAAAGAAATAAGTCATTGGAACATAAAAACAAAGGCAGAACTTAAATTCTTAGGCAATCGGCCGTTAATCATATTTAAGACGTTAGCCTTCACTACAACTCTCTGCAGGAATCACTTCATAACAACTTTTCTCGGTAACGTAAGAAGATAAGAGTTGTTTTTATGAATGAAAGAAGTAGTAAATTCGGTTTCTCACACTAATTTCGCTGAATATTTCATTCATACTCTAGGGATTAAAACGCAAATTATGTTTGAAGTTTTGATTTATAGATAGTTATTTCAAATGAAAAAACCTGTTTGATCGACGGAAATTGATTGCAGTGATTTTTTTTACACAGATTCATAAAGCACTGAGGCATTATTTTGCATTCAAAACTTAAGGATTTTTTTAATAATCGATAATAGCATACTTTTCAGGAAATATATACTTACTTCTGTTCGTTGTATAATCGTAGGAATAATATGATCGTTTATCACACATTCTGGAATTTCTATGGGAGGTGCAGGATTGAGTGGGTTGAGAATTTTCTCTTGGTATGAGGATTTAGTCCTAACAATCATTGCATGTATATTTATTCACATACAAGGATCGGCATAAAAACTGAGGACTTGGAGGGGAAGGGCTGCTTTAAATTAGCGACAAAGCATTTTTGAGCCAACCTTCGTTAAAACGAAGTGAAAGGGTCATGTAAAATTAATTCGTTTTATTCGACATCCGTTGTTTGTGAATACAGTAGCACAGGGATCGCAAATATAGTTCCTCTTCGCAGCAATTGGTTTTAAACGTATTCGAATTAAAGAGGTTCGACAGTATTCGCTTTCAACGCACCACTGTAAAAATTTCCAACGTCTGTTTAGAATATGATGACCAATTTAGTATACTTTAACTTTAGTACTTTACTCACTGACTTTTTTCTCCATAGCATATACAGTACTAAGAGAAACTGGCGTGATCTCGTCAATAAGTAAAGGGTTTAAAATTGGAGTAGGTTCTGATCACTATCGCAGCCGAGAGGAATCTTTATACCAAGCCAGATTTTCTCCTGGGTTGGGAACTGGCTCTTAACTAACCAGATTTTTCCTATAGGTTTCCGGAGTTATCGTAACAAATCAGATTTCTTTTCCTAGGGAGATTATCATAACAAGCCAGAGTTTCTCCTGGGCTAGGAACTGACTTTAAACCAACCAGATTTTTCCTATAGGGTTCCGGAATTATCGTAACAAATCAGATTTCTTTTCCTGGGGAGGGAACAAGCCAGAGTTTCATCTGGGCTGGGAACTGACTCTTAACTAACCAGATTTTTCCTATTGGGTTCCAGAATTATCGTAACAAATCAGATTTATTTTCCTGGGGAGGGTATCATAACAAGCCAGAATTTTCTCCCATGAGGTTGGCCGTAACAAGCTCCCGTGGAAAAATTAAGTCATAGCAAGCCAAATTTTTTTCTTTAGTAGAGGGAGGAGGCGTCATAACAAGCTAAAATTTTCTCCCGTGTGGAAGGGTAAGATAGATCAAGCCAGATTTTTCTCCTCAGTAGGAGGAGGAGGGTTCATACCAAGCCAGAATTTTCTCCGGAGTGGAGAGGTTAGGTCATAGCAAGCCAGATTCTTCTCCTTAGAACGAGGGGAGGGCTACAAGCCAGAATTTACTTCTGAGGTGGGCTTTAGTACAATTTCTTAAATGTATGTTACCACATTAGGGTTACCAGTATGGCTCAAAATCAAAAGTTCCCAAGGGTTCTGGGGGATTTACAGCACAAAACTCTCTTTTAATCGCTTCTTACAATTTCATATTTTTTCCATTAATCTCGCAATTCTTGTTAGGTTTCTTGGAAGGAAATTCACCCACGTGCTTCAACTTCGGAATGCACGAGATGGAATATTTCCTTTAATTGCGTACAGAAACCGCAACCTCAAAAGGCCAATAGTATTAGACTTTTACCCAGTAAAACCGCTTGGAAGTGGCCTAATCCTCCGCAGTGATGCAATGTCAAAAAAATCCAGAGAAGAGTTGCAATGGACTGTTTCCATGCGTTTGTTTATTTTGGTGGGCAGCGAAGGCTGGCGGACATACAGCAATCGGCAACCTCTCTAATCCGGAAGTGACGTATTCCGTCCCACTTCATGGCGAAAGAGGTCGCCTTCGAAAAGTCGTTTGGCCTTGCGAAGGCCAAACGAGGCGGCTCCAAACGGAATAGCAACTAACTGCCACTTTAGAGTAATTAAAGCCACTGCTCTCTCTCTATTCCGAACACGTTCTGGTGCAAAGGCTCGCGTCAAAACAAATGGGCAGACATCGTGCAGGTTGGTGGAAAAAGTGGTTCGGAGCAGAATGTTTGCATATTAAGTACAAAGGCCTTTTTCAAGAAAAAATGTATTTTTGGCTCCTCATCAGTGGCGTTTCTTTCACGGGCGTCACCCTTGGCAGTAATATACCGTGTCATCCCACCCTTTCGCAAAAAGCTTTTAATCTTGCGTACAAGCATGAAGTACACATGCATTTCTAAGCACCCTTCAAAATTGAAAATTTTCCAAAACTCCAAAAGGATCTAAAAATAATGAAAAACAGTAACGATGAAACCTTGACTTAATATTTTCTGACTTTATCAAAAATTACTTTTTTTTTTTGTCTGAACGGATAATATATTTATCAAAAATAAATAAATAAATAGAAGGCAAGAAAGTGATATTTTGAGTAGATGTGCGATAAATTTAATATTGAAAAATAATACAGAAAAGATTTTATGGATTTAATATCATTGAAAATGTAATGGGGAAATTTTTCAGAACCAAAGTGTATTCATTTTTCATAAACCCTTAAATTCATTTTGGGTGTCACCCTCAAAAAAGGTGTTCCATTTGGTGGATCGCTACTGCTCTTCATAAAAAACATAGGCCGTACACCCAGCAAAAAAAAAAAAAAAAAACTTTATATGTCATTGATTTAATTTAGTCAGCAATTTTAAAATAAAAAAAGAGAAAAATAAAAAACGCCACGCTGTTACAGAACATGTTTGAATTATGCAAAAGGATTCAAACAAGCTATTTATCTGGTTACTAAAAATATACTGTCGATTTGTGAGAAAATAAATAACAAATTTCATAACGCCGAAAAGTTAGACAGAATCAAGTTTTTTCGCTGCTTCAGCCGAGTTAATTGATGCGTTATTTATTGTTGGAGCATATTTTAAAGCTTTTAGCTACTAAGCACACTCCTAGCCTATTCCGTGATAAATATGAACATTTCCGCCACGAATTTCCAAAGTATCTTTGATATATGTTCAACATACAAGGATGTCAATCCCTCTCTAAGGGCTACGGCGGACCCCCCCCCCCCTCAAGTACTACGGATATCCCACGCTGTGGATATCCCCAGAATAAAAATCCCCCACTTTGAGAACAAAAACACTGTCAAATTATCCACCTAAAAATTTCTGTGGCGCATCATGAGCTTCCACCCTTACCCAACTTATGGGTTCCCTTGCCATATATTTGGTGCTTTTACACATGTATTCAGTAAGAAATTGACAATCCAATATATAAATCAACTTTGGTAAGATCTTGAAGTATTAGCTGCGTTTGATTATAATGTAGTTTTTTTTTACAAATTAACTTATGGTGAAGACATTGAAAGATGTGATAAGTTAAAGTACAGGTATTTCTCAATCACTGTTGATTTTTAATCTTTCATTGAAAAAAAAAAAAGTCTTTTGTGTGCCACAGAAATATTAATGGAAGAGCATCGCGGAGCACATACTCATAACATCCATATTTTAGACCTCTTTAAAAAAAAATGACAAAACACTCTTTTTAGTGGTATAAAATTACTCATATTTTAAAATTTCTGGTTTCAAACAAGAAGATAAGGGGACATAAGAACAGGTTGAAAATACTCTGCTCGCATTTAAAATATTGGAAATATTGTGCTGAATATTGGGTGGGGTTGGGTGGCGCTTTTGCAATAATTGCTAGAATATTGCTCCTAATAGAAACAGTAAATTGTAATATGGAAATTAACTGTAAATTGGAAAAACATATGTAGGGGACCTCACCTTGAAGGACTCAAAAAAAAAAAAAAAAAAGATGGTTTGAAATTAATTTCCAACACATTTACATTATTTTTACAATAAAAAGCCAAACATTTCAGAGAGAGAAGAAATGTTTGAAAAAGAAATTCATATATAGTGTCTTTTGAGTTTCCAATAAGAAAATTGTCACAAAATATCTCTAAAAATATTTATTTCGAAAGAGTACTAACTGAAAATAAATAAATAAAATTACAACCCTATTTATTAAATAATTTCAACGACATTTCCCCCTTCAGAATAGATAACTTCTTTAAAAAGAATGGGGGAAAGGCATTATTATAAATGATAATACTTCTTAAAATGCCTCTGAGATTAGTATTATATACATCAGTAGCTACATGTTATCACAGTATGATGATTAAAATCCTTTTTTTGAATCACGAGAGAAATAAATGTAAGACAATGCGCAAGCTTTTAAACCTTCACTTGATTCGTTTCAAGAAATGATCTTTCCGAGAAAGTAATTTCATTTGCGTCTGAGCGGCGCCAGTGTATAATGCTTTTTGAGGAGAGTATATTCAAAAGTAAATTAGGTTATGAAAAACAGTGAAATGGAGGCTAAAAGACTCGGTGTTAGATAAAGCTATTAAGAAAATATATGTATATATGGTCAGAAACACCTCACGTGGAAAAACAGCTAGATGAAGGAGGTTAACGTGTTTTGTTTAATAGTTTGTGTGGTTTAACAATAAAGGAAAATAATAATTGCTTCTTTTATTGAGTGTTTCGCAATTTAGGAAGTGACATGAGAACAAGTAAAGTAAAATTTAAAAGGTGAAAACGTTTAGTTTCCTATTTTATTGCATTTAGGAATAAGTCATTATTCTTTAAAAATTATCCTCCTTTTTTTGACCTGGCGACATTTTGGACTGCTGATATTTTGGACTGGCGACATTTTGGATCGGCGGCATTTTTGCCTGGCGACATTTTGGTCTAGCGACATTTTGGACTAGCGACATTTTGAACTAGCGACATTTTGAACTAGCGACATTTTGAACTAGCGACATTTTTGTCTGGCGACATTTTTACCTGGCGACATTTTGAACTAGCGACATTTCGGCCTGGCAATATTTTGGACCGGCGACGTTTTGGACCGGCGACATTTTGACCGTATATCCTTTTTATTATACAAGGTGTCCGAAAAGCCGTTGACACATTTTAAAAATTCATAGAAAAACAACAAATTGTCATATAGACATGCTGTTTGCGCCAAAATACTTTACAGATTCACGATTTTTTTGTGATCATTTGTGTAAAATTGTGTAGCATTGCTAGCTAATATTAAAGATCTGAAAATGCGAATTATCGAAGTAGCTGTAGAAAAAGAAATAACGTCAAATAGCACAAAATTGCAGATAACTGCAGACACGGGTTTCGGCGTTACAAGGAACGCCTTTTTCAATGCAAACGAAATGAGCTTAAAAGCTGGTTTTTGCTGAATGTCTTTTCACGTGTCTGGGAGTTATAATTTTGCGTGAATTTCAGTTTACCTTTTCTGGTATTTTTGTCATACTAAATATCATACAAAAAGATCCTTAATAAACCATAATCTTTTAAACGTTATACCACAATACATGACGCTATTATAAAAAATTACTGTATATTCAGTTATCTATGCAGTAAAGAATGTGAGAAATTATGGTAAATTAAACATATTGTTGGAAAATTTTTAACAAAATAAATAAATAAATAAATAAAGGAAATTGAAAAACATATTCTTAATAAATTCATTTTCATAGATTTGGTATTAGAAAACCTTACGTTACATGTGATTAAAATAATACTCATTTATAATTACTGTTTTCGACCGCTTGAAATTAAAGAATATTTCATAAATACGCAGGGAAAGAAAAAGAAAAAATAAATAAATAAAAAGAATATCTCGTCTGAAAGAAATTGCCAGATGGGAAAAAATCACTGTATTTTTACATACGAAAAAGCGGACGATAAAATTTATTAGCAAACATGCAATTTTTCCCCTCAATAATTTACCCTTCATAAGTTTCAATAGTTACGAGTGATAAAAAGCAAAGGAGCCCAGCGAGTCGCAAGACTCGCTGTGTACCAATCACAAAGCGAATAAAAACAGCTAATAGCAGCAGCAATTTAGTGAAAAAAATAAGCAAACTTGATTGCTTAAAAAGAAAGGGGGAAAAAACTTAAAAATCTTTATTTGAAAAAAAAAAAAAAAACGGAAACGCGTAATATTTAAGTGTGCAAAACGTCAAAATTAAATTGCGCATTTAGTCAAAACCCTTCGGTGTGCAAAGTCAATGCGCGAAGAAGAAGACACCAAAGCTTCAACAAGTGATGCAATTCTGCATGTTTACGACAGGTATGATTGAGCTATTGCCATGACGTTTTGCAGTTGTGAAGACGGGCAATAAGACTACTTAATGGCAAGCTGTTGAAAGCGAAATATGTCTGGAGACGGCGTCAAAACATAATAAAACTCCTCAACATTATCGCCAAATAATCAGTGCGTGAATTGTGCTAGCCGCAGAAACCGAGTGAAAACAAACAAACAAACAAGCAGGCGTTAACGATCACTCTCGTGCCTTATCCGTAGAAGAGAGATTCAACGGCTCCATCAAAACTAGGCCAGAGGGTTTGCCTCCTAAATACGCCCTATTATGGATCTGGGATCGCATGGCATAACAATTAAACGGCGTTAAGGTATTCCAAGAATTTTTGATAAAGGATATGCATAAAATATAATATTTACGTGTCTGAATCTACATGCACGCTATGGTCGTATACTCGTTTTAGTTTTAGTTGAGGTAGTTTATCCGTGCGTACTTCCAGAAATGTTTATGTTCTGATTAATACGTACTTTTTATTTGTGACATTACAGTAGAACCTCGATTATCCGGGCTAATTGGGACCGCTAGTGCTTCGGATGTTGAAAATCTCGATTAACAGAAACTTTCTATAAAAATTTGTCAGGATAGCAAATTTTTAAGGTGTATTAATTTAAAAAAAAACAACAATATTTTTTTAAAAGACAAAATAAAGCATAAAAAGTAGTGCTTTGCACATAGAAAACTAAAATGAGGAAAACTAGTAGTAAGTTTTAAAAAGCTAATTGAATTTTTTTTACAATAACAAGTTGACTATTCAAAGATGTATTTAAAAGAAAAAACAAAAACAAAAAACAAAACAAATATCTAGAAAATATTTTTATTTTCAAATTGAAAGTTCACCATTTTTTTAAATTTATTCAAGATTCTTATTTTTCATTACATTATAATATTATTATATTAAATTATTATATTATTATTTTTTCAAAAAAGTCTGTTACGCTTTTTTCTTTTCCTTTTTTTTTTGTAAACTTATCGGCTCTGTTGACAGAAACCTCGGTTAACTGAAGCTCGGTTAATTGAGGTTCTACTGTATTTTGTAAATGCTTTCAAGACGTTGTCTTCGTTTCAGAGCAAAAGTGTTGGTCAAATTATACTCATTTAAGCTAAAATCCAGGAGTTCCCCGATGGCAAGTTACGTTAGGTCAGTGTAATCTCCCAAAAATTTTATTTTTCAGCAAAATTTGGTGCTCAATTCGGCAAAAGTATCATCATGCGGCAAAATGTGGAGTTTCATTCGGCAAATTGAGAGTTTCCGTTTTCTAAAAAATTTTAGTTCGGGGTGCTCCTTCTAAAATCACGTTTCTTTTCACGGTATTTTGATTAAATTTGTTTTAAGGGGGTCTGGGACACAAAAATCGTTAAATTTTGCAATTTTTTTTATCATGTAAAAAATTACTCCATTTTTTTCTGCTTAAAAGGACGTTTGAATCTTGTTTCTATTTGAATTAGAACGAAAGATATAATTATTTTTGTTGCATGCACCTAACTAATGTGTACTTAACTTTAAACGCGTTTTTCTCCATGATGCTATTTTTCCCCATTTCTTGCATTCAAACTCTTATAAGTCAGGAACCGACAAAGATAAAGTAATGAAACTTGGAGCATATCTTTTTCAAACAGTTTACTTTAATTTTTATTCGGCGAATTTGAAAAAAAAGTTTACTGCAAAAATTATGATTTAAAAAAAAAAAAAAGTATCCTTGAGTTTTTCGAAATTTTTCTTCAAATATTTTTTATTTTTTATTGAATCAATATTTTTAAAATCGCCGAATAAAAATTAAAGCTTATATATTTGTGCGCAATTTATTTAAAAAAAATTGAAAATTGATCAAGAATATTTTGAGTTATAGCAATTTAAAGCAACCCCATTTTTAAAAAAAAAAACTAATTAAATTTAAATAATTTTTTTTTCATATTTATGTTATGATTTTGTTTATTAAATAAAAGGTGAATCAGTGCAAAAAATTTCAAAACTCTAAATTAGATAATAAAAAAAATTTCAAAATGTGTCCCGGACCCCCTTAATTGAGTAAAATGAAATCCATCTTGAATATACAGTGGCTCCCAAAAGTGTTCGTACATCTACGACTTTCAATGAAATAGGCCCTTATCCATTGGTTAGAATTAATATTTCGGAATAGATATTTTATTATAAGATCTATGATCTATTTTTAACAAAACTACATGAAATTTTTTAATAAAACATTAAAACTTAATTTTTTAAAAATCAAAAACCAAAAAGTGCCGGAAATTTTATCTGACAAAAGTCTTCGTACACTTTGAAAAAAATGTCAAAAAATTAGTAAAAAATCTAACTTTTTACTAAGTAATTATTTAGTAGGATATCATGCAGTAACAAAAAGTTTTTAAACGTCTGAGAATAGATTTCATTGTTTTTTCTTTCTTTTTTTGTGTAATTTTTGAGTAAATATTCAGCCGCACTACGAGTCTTACTGTTTCTTGTTCGTTTTTCGTTTCAATGGTGTATTTTCGTAATCTAGCCACCAGACATCACCAAATATGTTCCATTAAGTTTAAATCTGGCGATTGAGGAGATATTTCTAAGTTTAAGGACAATTTTTGAGGCACCAAACCCAAACGTGTACTTCTTATCGTTATCTTGATAAAAAACAAAGTTGTTTCCGATTGCCAAATTTTGGGATACTAGTTTAAAATTGTTTTTTGAAATATTTAAGTGAACAGCATAATTCATTATTTCATCAAAAAATTCCAAATTTCCAAGCCCTGATGCTGTTATGCACCCTCACACAAGAACACCTTCACCGTCCTGATTAACTGATCCAGCTATGTTCTTAAGATTAAATTCCTCACTTTTTCTTCTATTTACAATTATACAACAATTTAACCCAAAAAATCGAATTTATTTTCATCTATAAGTAAGACGTCGTTCCAAAACGTTTTGAGCTTATTTATCATTGATTTTACGTCGGAAAGCGTAAGTTGACTGTTTTTTGTACGAACAAGAAAAATTCTGCTGTATGAGATCCCCTTTAATCCAGCTAATCAGAGAACTTGACGAGCAATTTTAGGTGAAATTGAAACGTAAAATGTTTCATTCAATTCTGCAGAAACTTTTTCAGCTCTCAAATGTGTATTTTTCATAATTTTTTTAGCTGTAAACCTCCGATCACGCTTTCTTAACTTTGCCAGTTGACCTTTTCTCACCTTGTTTTCGATCCGATTCTTGTCCTTAAAGCATTTTAGCAAGCACTTCACTATAGAATGGTATAAATTAACTAATTTGGAGACATTTCAAACCAATTTATGGCTACTGTGAGGGAAAAAAATCTAATTTCGAATCGTGTTTGTTGTTTTCTACGCATACCTGCCATTTAAAAATAATAAGCAGAATATTAGGGAATAAATAAACAAAAAAAATAAAGGCAAATGACTTAACAGTGTCATTACAATGCAAAAATAATAAAAAAACCACATATGACAATTTTTAATCATGAATTTATTCAAAAATATTTCAGTGTACGATGACTTTTGAGGCGTATTTTTTCTCTGTCTCATCGTTTTTTGCCAAATTTCAAAAATAAAATTTGGCAATATTTAAAAAAAAACTACTGGGTTTTATTCGGAATGGCATAAGAATGGTGTGGAAAAAAATTGGACTTCATATTCGAATTCAGTTTTGCGTTATTTTGGTTTTACTACAAAATTTCAAGGTGTACGAACACTTTTGGGAGCCACTGTAGATGCTTTGATCAAAAGTTCGTACTTCTTCAATGTAATTGTGTTTATCAAAAGTTCGTACTTCTTAAGTACCAGTGTGTGGATTAAAAATTCGTTCGTTGAATTGGTCAAACGCTCGTGTTAGTACATGTAAGCTTTAATATTGTGTTGATCAACTCAAACGTTCGCACTTCAATACCTTTGTATTGATCAGATCAAAAGTTGTTCGTACTTCATCAATATCATTCTGTTGATCAAATAAAAGTTTGTGGATCAATATAAATGTGTTGATCCAATCAAAAATTCGTGGTTCAATATCAATGTGTTGATTAAATCAAATTTCATGCTTCAATACCTTTGCGTTGATCAGATCAAAAGTTAGTACTTCTTCAATATTATTGTTTTGATCTAATCAAACGAGTTTTTTTTCTTTGTCTCACTCATAATAGCACCACATTTTTAAAATTTTATTTCATGATTTAATTTTTTTATAATTCGGTTATTTACATTTTTATCATTGCAATGCTTGCTTAGCTATTAAAAACATGATGATTATTTTGAACCTATATTTCAATTTTAACATTTTGAATCGAAAAATATTCACGTTTAATAGTCAAAGGAAAGCCCTACTAAAGCATGACATTATGACCAGGATTAAATTTATTTGAGTTGGAATTAATACCCAATACATGTTTTATCGAATAAAATTAAATCAGTCTTTATAATCAATGCTTTGATCAAAAGTTTGTACTTCTTCAATTTCATTGTATTGATCAGAAGTTCGTGCTTCTTTAGAATCATTGTTGATCACCATCTTCATCAAGAAACATATCAGCTCGATACCATGAAGTATTTCTACAGTCAAGAAGGCGGCCTAATGTGAGTTTACATGTACTAACATTGAAATATGCCTGATGAAACATCCAGATTGAAGAGATTTGTTTGTAATGTAAGTAGGGATGCAGGCGGCATAACAATGTTAAAAAAAAAAAAAACCTTTAGATATATTTTGGCTTCTAAATTTTTTTCCCAGGTCTTAAGATCCTCTCTCTCTCTCTCTCTCTCTCTGTTTGTCTGTTGCTGATTTGGTGTTTGAACACCGTTCCGGTACTACGTTTCTAGAAAAATAAACTGCACCTTCACATTGATTACGATTCAAGATTCAATAGGTGTGCAGGTACTGGAAAATTTTTGAATTCACTCCTGATATATTTTATATACTAGCGCTACCCGCATGGCTTTGCCGAAGTAGAAAATTAAAAGGTCATTTGGTTCGCCTGAATATTTACAAATAATGGATGATGAATTTCTCGCCAATTTGCTATGTTCATTTGCTCGCCCATGTTAGGGTTCCACGTTATGATAAGTTGGTAATTTACTCGTCCACGTTATGATAATTCGCTCGGTAAAATGTTCTTAAAATTGGAATAGAAAAAGAACAAAATTGAATTTTTCAAAAATCACTTCGAGGTGCACACCCCCATGCTACAAACTAATTCTGTGCCAAATTTCGTGAAAATCGAGCGAACAGTTTAGGCGCTATGCGCGTCACAAAGAGACATCCCGACAGAGATCCAGATATCCAGACAAACTTTGAGTTTTATTATTAGTAAAGAAGATTGTGTGTGTGTGTAAGCATATATGTATAAGAATATTTTCTTAACCATACATCCCCAGGGAAAAAATCCTGCCTGCGCAGCCAAAAAGTTTCCGCGTTCGTGGACCTTTAATTGGTTCTATCTTTTTCAAACAGACGTAGCTATGTCATAGTCATCTCAGAGTTCTTCGCACGACTTCGATAGTACGGAATGAAACTACTGGAAGAACTTTCCGACAAGATACACATTGAATAATATGCTATTGTTTTTGTGCGCCTCCATTAAAGTTTCGCTCCAAAATAATTGACAGCTGATCACTGTTTTCCTACCCCTTCCATCGAAAGGAACATATGTGTTCGATTGTTATTTTTCCATCACTCTCGAAATTCAAGGAAACGGTTCTGTCCTCCGGGAAAAACCACTTTCAGAGAAAGATTCAGCCCCCTCTACGCCATTTGCATATTATTCTAACTTTTTTCCGATCCCACGGTATTCGTACGACCGCATTTTTCGGCCTATGTAGGCCACATCAGAGCTGGCGGCCTGGGTAGGTCCTTGGGTGGGGTGCTGGGCAGGGCCGGGCCGCTCTAAAGGCCACTGGTCAGGTGGTCCGCGTTGAAAAGAGTTTAATAAAGGAGGAGAGAGAGAGAGGAGAAAACGCAGAGCGGATTTTTTTTACGTATGGTTTCCTTGCCTCTGCAGTAGTTTTGTTTTTCAAAGTCGATGTTTAATTTTCTGTCTAAGTTTATCGCTTGCTCTCTGCGATGATGCTTTCTTAAGTTGAGGGCCCTTCCTCGTAAAACGGTCATTTTGTTCCGCACGTGACGCCTCATATATTTCATTAAAAATAATAAGTTGGAAGGATTTAGTCATTTACTTTAAAAAATTGTTAGTTTTTAAATGGAATATACTGTGTTAATTGCGGGGCAAAATAGATACTTTTTCGTGGAACGACCATAAAATTTTTTTAAAGGTTTAAATTATTATTTTTTAATGAATGATATGTTTCCTTTGTATCGAAACCTTAGTCTTCAAAACGAAGTTTGTTTCATCATTGCCATATTTATAGAGAAAATATTAACTCATCCATACAGAAAATTACAAGAAGTTGATTTTAGATACCCCGCACGTAACACACGCAAATAAACTCTTAGCTCAAATATACTTCAAAATAACGTTTTTTTTTAAATTTTTTTTTGAACACATTATATTAGCAAAATCATAATTTTACTTTTTAATAACAGTTGAATTTTTGATAAATTGGGCACTTGGACTGCAATACTAATTTGAAATTAAATTAGTTGTGTTGTTTCATAACTATGCTCAGAGATTATGTTCTGATTTGGTTGCAGATTTCGGTTGAACCACGATAAACGATCTCATATTTGATAATAACATGAACATAAATGTTTCTCTCTGGATCATTTATCTTTCCGCAGGCTGCCACTCCAGATATTTAATGAAATAATGAAGCGACGATAATAAATAAATAAATGAAAACGACATCCAAATAACAAGAATAAATTGGAAGAAAAAAGATAACGTTTTCATGCGTAGTTATTGAGAAAAAAAAAAAAAAGGTTACTAGCGTGAATGATGTAAAGATTATCTTAATTTCTATGGTACATTTGGAAAAAAAATAGAAAAAGAAAAACTGCTTATGCTGTTACTTCAATCAAGTAATCAAATGAGAATTAGTTATTGTCTGATAATTTTCCAGAAATTTGGATGCATCCCAAAGCAGCAAAGTTGTGATCAGTCACCATTTCATTTATCAGATATCGATAATTCAAGTGTAGTATAGCCGAATGATTAGAGGTTACCCAATATTTGGTAGGACCTGTTGAGAAAACGATTATTTATTTGATAAAAATAAATAAATAAATAATTTTTCCGATACATAAATTTTTTAATTAGCGCATTTATCTATTGTCGATAGCTGAAACCAGAGATATTTTTAACGCCTTATCTATCTCATTTCAAGCGTTGAAAATCGGAAGTAAGCCTCAAAATTTTGACAAGCGTATTTTCATCCTTTGTATTTTATATAAAAACTTAGTATCGTAAAAAGAAAATAAATTAAACTTTTTAAAAAATATTGCATTTGAACTTCGTTATTTATTTTTTTCAAGTATGAAATACTATTTTTTTAAAGTAAAAAATCCAAATAGAATGCATCACATCTTATCTTGTCGTCTTCCATTTCATCCTTAGAAACTAACACTCTAAAATACTTGGAGTTGGAGTTGGACAGTTTTCCTCCGACTCTGCAGCCTTTGTGTCAGCTACATGTGTTTTTACCTTAACGGTTACTTAACATTTCATCTATTGGGAGAAATTTTTTAAAGAAAAATGAAAAAAAAAGTGTTTTTTGCCCGCTATAATTCCAATTAAATCAGTCAAGGGGAAAAATTCTTTTGATTTGTGCAATACATTTTCAATCAGAAACCATTTTCTCTTCTCCATTGAAAGTATTTCACACCACGTTGACAGCTTTCAAGTAAATATTGCAAATAAATGTTACAAATAAACTGTGGAAAGTACTATTTCGCGTAGAAGACAGAAAGCACTTTAACTGACGCAACTGAAACACGGAAAAACCCATTTTTTTCCTTTCTTTCAGGTATCAAGTATTCCGACAGGCAAATCCTGACATTGTTTGAAAAGGAAAGAAAAAAGTCGGTCAGTAGAAATAAAACATTCTCATTCTTTTTACTCGGAATTCTTTATTTACATGAAGTGTACTAGTTATATTTAATTTATACAGTTCTTTTTTTACATCGGAATCGCCTGCAGCAAAGGAGTAACTAAACACACCCTTGAGAGTCATTTGTGTCGCTTGGACAGCGGGTATTCATGTTGCAACAGGTTTGTTGCGGGTTGGCATTTAATTTTTTTAAACACCTTTTCATTTTTGTTGGCTGTTTTGTTTCGGTTTGGTTGTTAGAATTCATGGAATCGGAAACGGAAGAAATTAAAGCTCCAAATCATTTCTGTGGAACTTTTAAAAGAAAGTGGAATTGCTTATTTCTATGTTTAACGTTTGGAATACTTGTTTTGCAGAGCTTTATTATTGAGTAATTATGACATTTCTTAGCAGTAATGGTTTTAATTCATCAGTAAGTGCTATATTGCAGTTGTATTAATTGAAAACGCTACAAGTTTTTTGAATGCAGCACATTAAAATGTATGTGTTGTACTAAGGGCCCACGAGAGGACATGCCAGCATAGTTGGAAACAAGATGCCAGTCCCTTGAGGGAGCTCGGCTCGGAACTGCCTAGCAAAAATTTGACAAGTTTTATGGGGATTGGGGGTCCGGCAATCAAATGAACAAGGAGCCCTCCTCGGCCTCGATGGTCCTGGTTGTGCTTCTTATTGAATTTGGAAAAAATATCAATGGAAATGATTATTATCTGAATAATGAATCATTTATCCATTGATATCAATGTAAATGGTTAAGCATTCATACTAAATCATTAATATATTTGCAAGTGTAGAAAAGCAATGGAGTGAGACTAGGGTTGCCATAGTTTTAGACTGCTAGACGGAGACCACCAATGTCATAATTTTAAGTTTAGACCACCAAACTGGGACACCAATACCGTAATTTTAGACTATTCAACCGGGACATTAATATGGATCGTGGCTGGGGATGTAAAACATTTAGATTTCCCAATTCAAAAAAAAAAAAAAAGGAATTTATCTTACCATTTTATGTGATTTCTATAATACTACTCATTTATGAGCCATGTAGCCATTTTTCGTCGATCACGAAATTTCTTTCTTAGATAACCACTAAACTATTTTTTTCTTCTCAAATTTCCTAAAATAGTGAATGGGGTTGTTTTCTTCAGTCAAAAGTAGTACTTTTTGTCACTAAAATTGACAGAATTAGCAAAAAAAAAAAAAAAAAAAAAAAAAAAAACATGGACTCAGAAAATACTTTTATTTTCCCAACAGTTATTTTTTAATTAATTTTTTAAAATGTTCTATTCTCCAAACAAGGCGCGTTCTTTATGACGTTCAAAATGATGCACTATGGCGCATCTTTCTACCGCATTTCCACATTATGATAATCAAGAAGAGAATTACAATTTCGCTCTACGCTTGTTATCAATCATATCGTTGCCAATACACGTGAATGAAGATGTGAATTAAATATTTTGGAACGTGAATGGCAACACTGAATGACATTTCATCATTTGTGATGTCATCGGCAGAATCGTTAAACGATGAAAAAGCACCTATTTAAGTAATTTTTTAAAAATATTAAACTTAAAGAAATTATTTAAAAAATGGTCAGTTTCTATGTTTTTAAGCATGCTCTTTCAGAAAAAAATACTTTTAAAATTTTGGAAACTCCCTCATTGAGAACAATTCATACAGAATAAAATTACGTAACCTCCATTCCGACAACTGTACGGAGTGAGTGAGTGGACATATATGATTGAAGACAGACACTTTCGTGCCAACGCTACAAGCTTACGACCTACGATTGTCCTGCAACTGCTGTCTCGTTGGAAACAAATGTCTTGCTTTCTTGACAATTACGCATAGAGGGCAGAAAGTTACGTTTGAAAGATAATTGAAGCTGACGATTACAATTTCACAGCACATGTAATTTTTTTGATTTCTCTATATATTCTAGCTTTTTCCACGTTTTCAGGCGTCATAATTTTACCACCCTAAAATATTCGAAACCTCTTTTTTTGGGACAGATGGCAATCTGAAATAAGACACAAACTTGCAAAGAAAACTTACATGTACTTGTTTCAGAATAACAAAATCTTCTTCTTCAGAAAATGAAGTCAGAACATTCTGTTTACATTGTCATTATCTTTAGTGAAAAAATTCAAAAAAGTTTTACAGATCAGAAATGGTCGATATGCTTGGAAAAAAAAATGCTATTTGGAAACTTTTATATGGAGTACTGTTCTCGACTGGAACCATCAATATAATCGAAATTACGACCTCCCCACAATTTTCTTATTGCGCAAATTTTGTCCGACGGTTTGACAAACTTTGAGACACAATTGCAGCATGGAAATTTTTAAATGCCCGATTGTCCCTTTTCATTAGATGTACTTTTGTATGCACGTCCGTATTTTATCTTTCGACAAATTGAGAATTTCCGCCCTCCCAAAAATTTAAGTTCGTGGTGAGTATGCAAAAGAGGGAAAGAAATCCTCATCGAAATCGTCAGTACAAAACATCAACACAATGACTTTCTAGCCGTAAATATACGGCATTTCATCGTTCGGCAACAATCTTAGTTGCATTCAGCAAATTGAGAATTTCAACCCTCCCAAAAATTTACAATAGGAGTGCCCCTGAAAATAGTATGCAAAATAGTGAAACAAATCGTATTCGAAATCATCAATACAAAACATCAACACAATGGTTTTCTCGCCGTAAATATGCGGCATTTCGTCATTTTGCAGACGTTTTAGTTCCATTCGGCAAAATGAGATTTTTCACTCTCTCAAAAAAATTAAGTTAGGGGTCCCTCTGATAGGAGTATGCAAAAGAGGGAAAGAAATCCTCGTCTATACAAAACATCAACACAATGACTTCCTCGCCGTAAATATGCGGCATTTCATTATTCGGCAACAATTTTAGTTGCATTCGGCAAATTGAGAATTTCAACCCTCCCAAAAGTTTACAATAGAGGTGCTCCTGAAAGCAGTATGCAAAATAGAGAAACAAATCGTATTCGAAATCGTCAATACAAAACATCAACACAATGGTTTTCTCGCCGTAAATATGCGGCATTTTGGCATTTTGCCGACGTTTTAGTTTCATTCGACAAATTGAGAATTTCCACCCCGCCCCCCAAAAAAGTTAGGGGTCCCTTTGATAGAAGTATGCAAAAGAGTGAAGGAAATCCTCATCGAAATCGTCAATACAAAACATCAACACAATGACTTCCTCGCCGTAAATATGCGGCATTTCATCTTTCGGCAACAATTTTAGTTGCATTCGGCAAATTGAGAATTTCAACCCGCCCAAAAGTTTACAATAGGGTGCTCCTGAAAGTAGTATGCAAAATAGAGAAACAAATCGTATTCGAAATCGTCAATACAAAACATCAACACAATGGTTTTCTCGCCGTAAATATGCGGCATTTCGTCATTTTGCAGCAAACGTCTTAGCTCCATTCTACAAATTGAGAACTTACACCCCCTGCCCTTAAGAAAAAAGTTGGGGGCGCCTCTGATAGGAGTATGCAAAAGAGGGAAAGAAATCCTCGTCGAAATCGTCAATACAAAACATCAACACAATGACTTCCTCGCCGTAAATATGCGGCCTTGCAAGGTGAGAGAGTCGTGAGACATTAAAACGAACTCGCCCGTATTGTTTCTCGCAGCAGATGCGAAAGACGCCAAGCACAACAAACCAACGCCGCCAATAAAACCCAATCTGAACAATAGCGCATCTCCCTGTTACGTCACGTGCATCTTCATAAATAAACAAATGCATTCAGGGTTTTTTTCCGCATTTGAATTTCATGAGTTGTGTTTTTTTTATGCTTCAACACATGCGTATTTTTTCTGTTCTGCATACCGACGTGATGAGACAATAATATTGTGCTTTCGAATTGGCAGTGACCAATGTCATCTGTAGGAGCAGTCCGGCCAGTAGCTGGAAGAAACAAAATTTCATTTTCAGAACACCGCCATGTGTTTGAAAACTGTAGCATTTGGTAAATGAAAGTTAAAGCACAAATATTCTTATCCGCAGATCAAGTACCCTGTAGGAGGCGCTGCTGTCTCTTGCTAATGGTTGCTGAAAGAGGTAAAACCAAGATCAATCCACTTACGTAGGATATGAACTGTCCAATGAGACATCTTCCTTGTTAACACCAAATTGAAATGTTTTATTTCTTTTGTTAATTTGAGGTGTTCAAGCTCTAAAAGTCCGAATAAGATGTCCTGACTAGTAAAAGAGCACACCTCAGTGAACGAAGAAGTCTTAAGAGGTAGTGAGATGGAAAAGGGTTTTCCAAGTGGACATTTTCAAGTTTCAAGTAAAGCGCGTTAAAGTTTGTTGTCCTAGGTAGGCTTTAATTGAATTTTTTTTCTAAGTCATCTTGTACAGTAGCACCTACCAGGGTTACTAGTACTAACTCTAGCCCCACGACAAAGGAGGGGTTCCTCTACTAGTTATCGCCAAATTTTCAATTTTGCCACTTACATCTCTTTGCTTCTCAATGCCTCATAAAACGGTTTTAAAAAGGTTTTTTTTTCTAAGAAGAGTTGGCAACAGTGATTTCTTTCTATCTTCATCTGTGTTCTAATGTGATTAGTGTTCTAGCTACAATAAAACACAAGTTAAAAAAAATAGCAAAACAAAAATTATCTTAACTAATAATAAAGATGAAAGTCTCTCTGTCCGGATCTCTTTCTGTCTGTCAGGATCTCTGTGACGCGCCTTAACGCCGATTTTCATGAAATCTGGCACAGAATTAGTTTGTAGCATGGGAGTGTGTCCCTCGAAGCGATTTTTCGAAAATTCGATTTTGTTCTTTTCCTATTCCAATTTTAAGAACATTTTCCCAAGCCAAATTATCCTAAGATGGACGAGTAAATTGCCAAGTTATCATAACGTGGAACCGTAACATGGGCAAGCCAATTGGCGAGAAATTCATCATACATTATTTGTAAATATACAGGCAAACCGAAAGACCTTTTAATTTTCTACTACGGGAAAAGCCGTTCGGGTGCCACTAGCAATTCCATAAAGCATCAAACTTGTTACTACTTCGGTCGGACTACATTAAAAAGTCAATTTGTTTTAACAATCGTGAAGTTGCAGACAACTATTGGTAAATAAATTCAATTCATACACACGTATTTGAATTTTTAGACTCAAAATAATCACGAAACTAACAGCTTCCATGTGGATACCTGTTGATTCTTCTTGTTACGTCCTTTTCTGATTTTTCAATGAATTTAGTACGAAATAAAGATATTTTAGTCAAAAGTTATTAAAGAGGTAAAATATGTATTACTTGAAACATTGTTTCGAATTTTATTTAAATCATCGTGTCAAACATAATACCATGATTTATGACGGTACCAGTAAACAACACAGTAGTAGAAGTACAGAAATAATCATAATTATTTTCGTAGAAAATTTGAAATTGGAAGATTTAATGCAATCTTGTTTAAAAATAAAATGTTGTTTTGGGAATCGGATATTTTAAAAACATTTCTAAAAGTTCTTTCATTGATTTATTTATTTACTTTCTCGAAAAACGAATAACCTTATTCAATGTGAACAAAAATTGCGATTAAAAAACTTCTAAATTCATTCTAATGAAAAAAAAATTGTAAGAACTTATTTACATGTTTTCATGAACGATAAAATTTCATCGGATAAGAGTTGCAACAAAAATGCATTTTGTTTATTTCTTTGTAATAAAAAATTTTTAAACGAAGGAATTTCAAGGTGAGCTAAAGAAAAATCTGATCACTGGTAAATGAAAGAAAGCCAATTGAAACTGAACCAGGAACTTAAAAGCGTAAAACAAATAATTTAAATTATAGGTTTGCAAATTAAGTTACGTGGAATTCCGGGGAAGCAATATTCCAAATAAACTTTTGAAACAACTTCCCAAATATCGTCTGAAAATACAATCAAGTGATTGGGAAATTAAAGTTAAATGGAATACTTCCAACGATCGTCCGAAATATAACATAATACAAAAGATATTTGTTCCGCATATTTCTAACGGTATGCGGCGACTGACTGAATTCCATCGTTAAAATGCAAATGATTCTGCCACACAAATGTGTTCTTTGGAAGAAAGCTTCGAAAGAATGCGTCGGCCCTTGTTTTGTAGGGCTTTGTGTCAAGGACGTCCATTGTTTTTATCCGCGGCAGACGAAAAAATGTGGCAGCCTGCATTTTTCATCGGTTCTCTCACCGTTGCCGTTCGCCGGAGAAGAAAAAGTGCGTTTCAAAAAAATAAATAAACATAAATAACGGCACGGGCATTGTTTCGTCGCCATTTTGGATTTTCCCTCTGCTCGGGGTAATTAAACAAAATGTCCGACTGTCGTACTTAAATGAACATTTGAAAACAAGAACGCGAGAAGAAGAATAAAAGAGAACTTTTATACATGTAACATGGAATGGAAAGAATAAATCTACAGATTTTCTCCTGAGGTATTGTGTCGCGAATGTGCTGGAATTGAGATTTTTCTTTTTATTTCTTTTTTACATCATCATCGCTTTATCCTCTAAGTCCTTAATTAAATTTACATTTCTTACGAGCGAACGTTTTTTGAGCGAAAGAAGAGTTTTATTTAATATTTTGATTTTTTCCTTCCCTTTTTTTTTGTCTTCACAAAGATGAAAAAAATATAGAAAGAAAAAGAGAAAGTCTTAACATTTTCATTTTTTTACCTCTTGCTCATTACAAAAAAGAAATGTTCCACTAAAAATTACACATACCAGTTTAAGGGACATAAAATATGCAACGTTAGAAAAAGTTCCGTGCTCTTTATCGTATAAAGAATTATTTAATCATGTCAAATGCTTTTCAATGGCAGCTGTAGCTTTTATTTTGTTCTTGAAGATAGGTTTTGATGTTTTTAGTTAACAAATTTATTTATAATCTCTGAGTTTCATGTTTTTCAGTTTTTGGAAGAACGAAGACTTTTTTTTTTTGTGTTACGTTTAACAAAAATAACACACAAATCATGTTATTAAACTTAAACGTTGACTAAATTTGCAGTTAACTTCATTTTTAGGATGCATAATTTGATAAAGACTTAGAACGTGTTCAAATGAAACGAACATTTACATTTTTTGTTAGCAATATTTTGAGAAAAAAACTTTTTTAGTTACCACATACGAGCGTCCGCATTCTTCATTTTCTATTTCTCTTTTCTTTCTTTCTTTTCTGTTCTTTCTTTTTTTTTTATTTATAAATGTAATGTACTTCAAACGGTGTAACGATTCAAATGTAATAGACGAAACGTGGCAATAATTTTGCTTGCTTTTATTATGTTGTATGAGATCTGATGATGAATTGTGGCATTTACTTTGCGAATAAAATTCTCTGAAGAAAAAGTCATAACGAAACGTTCTGATACATGTCACAAAGACGTTAGCAACTACTTAAGGAAGTAATGAAGGGCTCTTCAAGCTGTTGAGCGTCTGTAAATAAAATAATTCATAAAATAACGCTTGTGGATATTATGTTTTATGAGACCCTCTGATAAACTGAAAGATTTATTTAACCAACAAAATTCTCAGACCCATACATGCTTTGAAAAACCAAGGCTGGGCAGTCGGAGTCGTAGAATTGGACTGATTTTGGGATAAAGATTGGCGAAGTCGGGAGTCGAAGACTATACGATTCCAAGAGTCGGAATTGGAGTTGGACATTTTCTCTCAGAGTCCGCACCCCTACTGGTGCTGCGGAGTCAGACTCGGACTGCTTTTGGGGTAAAGGAGTTGGAGTCAGAGTCGATGACTTTAAAATTCCTAGAGTCGGAATTGGATTTAGACATTTTCTCTCAGAGTCCACACCTCTATGAGTGCTGCGGAGTAAGATTTGGACTGCTTTCGGGGTAAAGGAGTTGGGGTCGGGAGTCGAAGACTTTCAGATTCCAAGAGTCGGACAATTTCTCTCAGAGTCTGCACTTCTGTGAGTGGTGCGGAGTCATAGTTGGACTGATTTTGGCGTAAAGGAGTTCGAGTCGGGTTCGTTGTCGCACACTCGAGTGTTGAAGACTTTGAGATTCTAAGAGTCGGACATTTTCTCTCAGAGTCTGCACTTCTACAAGTGATGCGGAGTCATAGTCGGACTGATTTTGGAGTAAAGTCGGATTCATAGTTGAAGGTTCGAGAGTCGAAGACTTTGAGATTCCCAAGAGTCGGACAATTTCTCTCAGAGTCCGAACCTCTACGAGTGATGGGGAGTATATTCGGACTGATTTTGGAGTAAAGGAGCTCGAGTCGGATTCATAGTCGAAGACTCAAAATTCTCGGATTTGGAGACTGTCATTTTTCCTCCGACTCCGTAGCCATATGAGAAACGGCAGAAGGTATAACTAAACGCGTCGTAAAACATGACGTAAAGACGTTAGCAACTATTCAAGAAAACAGTGTAAGGTCACGCCCTCTTCTTCAAACAGTCTAACACAAGATGATAATCCATCACAGATAACTCCCTACCTTCCTCCCCGTTCTTTGGCACTCTGAAGTCCACATGTGACGTCACGAGAGGGACGTCAAAGTCCGTCAAAGGAGTTAGATGTCTATTTCCCTTCGATATCTTCGAGATATGGATTATGGGCATCTTATCGACGTGCGATTAGAGGAATCGCTCGTGCACCTGCCGTGTTCGCGGGACTTCATGCGGAGACGTCGTGCTCCGGGGAGGTGGCCCGGGTCAGGGTCTCCCCAACACGTTCCTGCACACGAAGTGTAAATGATGCGTGAGAAAAAGATTGGTCGAGATTTTTGATGAGGAGAGTGCGGGACGATAAGGTTTTGCATGGGATGCCCCGCGCAGATGATTTTTAAAACGTAGTTGCCATGCGTATGAAAGACATTTTGAGGTGTTTTTGGAAAGTGACGGGAAAGTTATCTTCATATTGTGATATTTTATTTATAAAAAGTATCTAGAAGTTAAATATCAGAGGAAACAAATTTTAAGGGAAGGATTGAATAAAATGTTTACCGGACGATGATGGATAATGAAAGACTTGTTTTAATTCATTTTTTTTGAAGTTATTGTGACACACAATACATGGATTAGTGAAATAAATGAATATAATCAAAAGTCAAAATAGTAAAATTAGTAAATGAATAGGAGAAAGAATTAAAAATATCTTAGATCGTTAGAAAATTCCTTTGTAAAAGATAAATATCCAGAATCCTTCAGTTATAGAACATGTTCAAACGAGAAGCATTTATGTACAAAAATGAATAAAGAAAAATGAAGTATGAAATGAAAAAATAAGTAAATAAATAAATCAGACAAGTATTTTAATAAAACTAGTAAAAACATAAATAATAAAAACTACAACCTATTTAAAATAATATAGCACGATTATTTGTAAGAGAAACTCGTTTTTTGTTTTATCAAATAAATATTTTAATTAATGTTTAGGGTTTTTTTTATATAAATTCTGAGACGTAATAGTTGTGGGCAATATAAATAAATAAATAAACGAAAGTAATTGTAGACAACGACAGATAAAAATTCCTTAATTGAAAAAAAAAAATCGGTAAATCATCTATAAGTACTATTAAAATACCGCAGAATTAGTTTTTTAGTTCTTAAGAAAATTCAAGATTGTCAAAGCTACCAAAAGTAAAATTGCATCGAAGTTACAGTTTGAAAAAAACACAAATTTGTTATCTCGATGTGAGCTTAGTTGAATTGATGCTGAAATTATTCAAATTAATGCAGTAAATTTTCAGTTTATCATACATTTTTATTGATCTAGTGCTTATTTGTTTAAGTTTAGTATTTGTTTCGGTTAACGCGAAGATTCATTTTCTGAGAAATTTTTTCCAAACTTTCAAATTTAAAAATTCGGCCGATAGAACTGCGAAAGGTTCATTTTCTGAGAAATTTTTTCCAAACATTCAAATTCAAAAATTTGGCCGATAGAACTGCGAAAGCTACAATCTGCACCCTGATGGTTTATATGATTACAAGGAAAACAAATTTTGAATACTGAATAAATAAAGAAATAAGTAAACTTTTTGAAATTTAAACTCCTTTGTAGAACAATAAATAGATTCCATCGGAAAATATATTTGAAAGCCGAAGCAAATCTATACTTTTAATTATTAAAATTATCATTCCTCAAATATTAAGAGCTTGATTTTAATACCTTAAACAACTGTAGGAAATCTCTCGATTCAGACGTTTCAAAAATTTGAATGAAACTCACCTCTGAAGACCTTCTTTTGCAGAAAAGAAGGCATTACGTAGATGAAAAAATTTCAACATTTCCCAATGTCGGACTTAAGAATATGTAGGAATAGCTATAAGAGTATTGTTTCTGAGTCTATACAATTTCAAAATCTTCACATTTCTTCTTTTTTTCATTGAATCATTTACTTTGAAAACATTTGTTCACTTTCGTTAAAAGTTCGTTCTTTTTGAGAGACTTACCCTTAACACGTGTCTTAGAAAAAACGAAACATTACGCAGAAGTTAAGTTACGAAATAGTGATTGCAAGATGTTGTTTTGTTTACACGAAGCAAATCAATTGCATCCACAACGCAAGTTGAAGATTATATATTAAAAAAAAGAAAGAAAAAGAAACACACTTTTGACATGAAAAAAAATGTTTAATGGATACATATCTTCAAAAACATAGCAAGCAATTATTTTAGAAACGCAGCTTTAGTTCATTGAAATGAACCCTCTGGAAAAACAAAAAAGAAAAAATAAATTAGAAAAAAATAACAAATAAATTCAAACTCTTAATTTTTGAGTAATGATATTTTTTGCAAATAGGAAAAATAGGAAATCTTTGGATTAAAAAAAATTCTGATGGAGTTTATTTATTACATAGTACGCGAATTTAATTTTAAAAAAGTGTATCAATACATTTATTTATTTGTTAATCTGTAGACGAGTTTAAATTTTGAAAAGTGTATTTATTCACATGTTATTCAGCAGACGAGTTTAAATTTCAAAAAATGTATTTATTTGTTTATTATTCTCATTTATTTTCCTTGTAATTAGATAAAACATCCAAGTTTAGATTGTAACTTTCACAGTTCTGTCGGTCCAATTTTTGAATTTGAAAGCAAAGAAAAATTTTCTCAGAAAATTAATAAAATTGAATCAGTTGATTTTTGCAGCAAAAAATGGCGAGTACCATACGCATGTAAAGACATCTTACTGAGGTTTGAGACTGTATCCAGAACGTGTTTCATACTATCTGCCCTTCTCCCATGCATAAATAATAAACAAAGTAAAAAGTGGTCCCAGTGAACTTGAGGATATGAATAAATAAAACTGGCGTGCAATGTAGATACCATCAAACAATGTTGCCATTGTGTTTGAGTAAAAAGTGACAACATAATGCCAGAGCAACGTAATTTAGAGTGTTTATGAATGTATGAGGCGTGTAATTTAACTATTATCTAACTCTTACTATTGCATGAGTAACGAATAAAAAAAAGTTACAACATGTATGCACTAGGTACTAAAAAAAATGTTGATTTCATGCTCAATAAGGCAGCAAATTTAAAAACTGGTTCTACTTGTTGTTAAAAAATATTCTAAGTATGATTTTTCCTAAGCTAACTGTGGATAGTATAAGAAAAATAATAATAATAATAAGTATCATTCCATTCTCACTTTCTTCCAACCGCCTTTTTTTTAAAAATTTACTTTATTTCATATCTGTTGGGGGGGGGGGGGGGGGGGGGAGGGGAGAGAAATTACATCAACTACGCATTTTTAATCAGGCCACGCTGATGCACAAAAAATCTTACAAAATGAACTGGATCCAGTCAGTCTCTCTCCTATTATGTAAATGAGTCTTCTAATTTACATAACCGAAGCGTTATATAAAACGGATCAATTTACATAAAATGAACAGATCGAAGAGTTACATAAAATTCCTGAAAATAATAAATAAGGTTAAGAGTTACGTAAAAGGAACATTTACGCTAGATAAATAAATAATCGATTCAACTCCTCGCGCGTTACGTAAATAATAAATGAGAGACATAAATTTCTCCTATTTGGAATGAGCTGATTATTCTTTGAGGCGTCAGATTTTAGTGGTTGGGGATTCTTCAGGAGCTCAACGAACAAAGTTTCGTAAAGTGAACAGATGGAACGAGTTACATAAAATACTTGAAAATAATAAAAAGGGTTAAGAATTACGTAAAATTAGCATTTACGCTGCATAAATAAATCATCGATGCAACGCCTCTTGAGTTACTTAAATGAGTAAATGAGGGGCATAAATCTCCCGTTTGAAATGAGTTCATTACTGTTTGAGGCTTCAAATTTCAATCGCTGAGGATTCTTCAGAATCTCAACGAACAAAGTTTCATAAAATGAACAAATCGAAAGAGTTACATAAAATACCTGAAACTAATAAATAAAGTTAAAAGTTATGTAAAAGGAACATTTACGCTACATAAATAAATAACCGATTCAACGCCTCGTGCGTTACGTAAATGAATAAATGAGAGACATAAATCTCTCGTTTGAAATGAGCTTATTATTCTTTGCGGTGTCAGATTTTATTGGCTGAGGATTCTTCAGGAGCTCGGCAGAGAAGCCAAGAAAATCTGTTGCAGCCTTGGTAGATTACGCAAGGGAAAAAAAGTCATTTGTTTCAGCGGTTCTTAGCACTAAGCTTGCTACTTTCTGCTGAGAGTATTGAGATTTCCTAGGAGGTTGGTTATTCAACTGATCTCGCTGACAAAGACGCTGTTGATGCAGATTGTTACACTGTCGATAAAGCACTTGCTTAGACTAAAAATGTATGGCGAGCTTGCGACCCATTTAAATTGTCTGTTAGTAACCAGTGATCTGTGGGTACTACTGGCACTGTATTTCAACTGTTCTGTGAAGTGGGGGAATGTGGAGTATGTATAATGAAATAAATAAGATTACTTAGCTTTTTCAAAATGAATAAGTTGGAAATTTGTTTTGAAAATTACAGTACACGAAGAAAGAACGACGCATTTTGCAATGAAAATTGCATTGAAACATTATTTTTTAATTTTTGGCAGTAGATAAATTTGTGCCCTCAAAAAAAAAAAAGTAAAATTCTCACTTTTTTTTATGAGACAAAGTAAAAAATTAAATATTTTTTTAATGAAATATTTTTTGTTCGATTATAAAAAAGTATTTGTAATCAAATGAATGAGTAAATAAAAGGATGAATGAATAAATGAAAATGTAATGAAAGAATAAGCGAATAATTAAATTGATTAATTAATATTTGAGGAAAAAATGAGTGAGTAGAATAGCGAATGAATGAGAAAATAAGTCGGTAAATGAATAAATAAATGATACATTAAATGAATTTATAAAAATAAATGAATGAATTTATAAATAAACACTTAAGTGATTCAGAAAGTGATTTAATGAGTAAACGAGTTGAACTATTTCACTTTTCCCGGCATGCACTTGACTAGTTGTGCAAAATAATTAAAATCCAAATAAGCTTAATATTAACGAAATAAATACTGCACAGAATATTAGTAGGTCTCAAATGTTCATAAAAAGAGCTTTATCATTTCATAATGATAAAAATAATTTTTAACTTACAACAAAATATTACAATATGCGTAGCAAGTATTGAAAATTGCTTGTATTGTCACATTTTTATGTGACAATTTAATATATTTACATTTTTATGTGCTTTGATTTTTAGAGATAACTTTTTCCTAACTAGAATCGATTACATGTGACACGACTTAGTTGTGGTTAAAGTATTATTAGATAGGTGGAGCTAAATATGGAGTAAATATTTCACTATTTCACTTTGTCTATTTCTCTACTATGTTAATGTAAAATCTCACATCGTTGTTAGTGTAATACTTTAATTTTGTTTTGCTTTGTAATGTATCTGATTCGTACAATTAGTGATTGCAATATCGGTAAACTGGTATACCGAATACCGGTATTTCGAGCTATTTTGCAATTTCGTAATACCGGTATTTGCTGAGGTAAAATACCGGTATTTTCAGTATTTGACAAACTTTTCTTGTTAGCATAAAAACAACAAAGATAGCTTGATGTCGCCGGTATTGGTGTATGGTCCTGTCTCGCTACTTAGCTGTATACTTGGTGAGATAACATTTTGAAATTATACAGCTCCTTGAAAATTTGAACAGAAATAACGTATAATTAACTGGAGTATATTTTCAGACAGTTGAATAATTATAATTCTAAAGAATTTTTGAAGAAAACGAAAACACAATTTAAAGAAAAAGATCAAATTTAATTAAGTTTATCGTAAATTTCAAACCGGGCTGATGAAAAGCAAACACCAAATCTTCCCTGATCAAGGAGAAATCATAAAAGATGATTTTAATACTGGAAATGTATTGTCTCTCGAAGAGAAATTACTACTAGCTATAAATTCAAATAATAATAATAATAATAATAATAATCATACACACAACACAATAGAAACGCACACATACACACACAAGAGGATTTATCAAAAAATAATATGCAAGACACCGAATTAGTTGAAGATGAAAGACTTCGAGGTAATTAGAGAAAGCATATCGCGCATTGTTAACACTACCACCGACCTGCGTGAATTCAGAGTTTTTTCAACTGCAGGAAAACGGTAAATTTGTGCACTAAATTGATTTCCAGGTTTAAAGACTTTTCAATAGATGCATTACGTAAACTCAACAGATGCATTTTACTATTATTGATTTTTTTTTCATTTGTTCCTTCATTTTATGTTCGTAATTTGTTCTCATAAACAATACAATTTTTGGCAAAAATTATGATATATGCCAACGAAACAAAATATTTAAGGTGAATTTTTGAGAAATTTCTAATTTCGATATTAATACCGGTATTCCGGTACCATGTTTTAAAAATACTGAATACCGGTATTGCATTTTTGGTTCGGTATTGCAATCCCTGCGTACAATGTTTAAGTGTGCATAATTGAGCAATTTCTAAAAAGAAACTAAAAATTCAGTCTGTGCACAAACGGAATTTATTCATTTTGTTTATTTCCCGCTCTGACATTTGTATTTGATTTTTAGATCACTGTTATCTACTTTTTTATTGTTACGTTGTTTAAGTGCAGGTAATTGAATATTGATTTTTTGTGCCTTAATAATATTTACATTTTTATGTTTTCAACATAAATATTTTAATTTTTTGCAATTCAATCCAAGAAATTAGTTACATGATGGGTACATTTTGAGGGGGAAGGAGGAGAGAAAGGAATTTCACCGATTTTAAAGCTTCCTGGTGCATTTTAGAGATATCAACGGAGATCATGAAGTAATTTTTATCAAAATCGCATTTTCGAACAGAAGGAAAAGTGGTTTTTGGAATTTGGGTTCTACTCTCCCGCGATATTGGTATTCAAAGATAAACAAACAAATGCTACTTCAAGTATTCTATTGATTCGCTGATAGCGTTGCATTCCAAAGCGACAATCGTAATTGTTCGAAAAAAGGAAATTGCCGTCTGTCAGGCTAACGATTGTGATTAAACAAATTACCTTACCTCGTGCTTTTCGAACCAAACGTTGTGTTCGAATTTTCATTGTTTCATTGATGATTTCAAAACCTATATCGTGTTCGAAGTAAATTGAGAGCCTCAGAGGCGGGGTTTGGAGAAATTTTTCATTACGTAAAAGTAGACTTGCCAGATTTCTGAAATGTTCAACCGGGTTCACAGGTCTGCTATCCCCCCCCCCCCCTCGTCGCTAGCATTCATAGGGATTCACACCCCTGGTTGATTTTGGGAGTGTTTTATTGGGCAGTTTATTTCAATGCTATGAGTAAAAGGTTACTAATTATGAACCTAAAAAAGGGGTAATAAGAATGACATAAGCAGCTAAAATTTGAACATTTCACTTTCGAGATGTAAATTTTTACAATTTATTTCAGTTAGAAAAAATACTTTGAATGAGGAATAAAAAATTGAACAGTATTTAGATATACAGTAGAACCTCTCAATAAGGGGGCACTGATGGGACCAGACATTATGTCCCTTAAATAGAGGTGTCCCTTCTTCGGAGGTATTTTAGTTTGTGCATGCAGTGTGTTAACTCAGTATAATTGTTTTATGAGCTTAAACTATTCACATTTTATACTTTTCATTTTTTATACACAGCTTAATAAAACTCGCACTTAATGATTTTTTTTAAAGTTTTTATTATTTCTTGATAAATAATTCCTTATTAATAATACTTTCTTATTAAAATTAAGTCAAAAATTTGGTATGTCCAAAGTTTTGCAGCACAAAGCAATTATTTTGAAGTAATTCAATGCATGAATTTGCTGTCATGTAATTTACATTTGCAATGCAAGACATTGTGATTTAAAATTAGTGTACACATTTCAATTTGTATGTAAAAATTTAGTGAGTTTCTGTGCCTTCTCCTTTGGCGCTGAGCCTGCTTGAATAAAAGTATGGGTGGGCAAATCATGCATGTAACTTTCAGCAAGACTTTTACAATACTTGTTTCTTTAACATCTGTTAATGTTAGACTCTCTTCAATTAATTTTTAGAGGAAAAGTGAAACTTGAATTATAATAAATTCATTCTTCCTTATGCACTTGTACATAATTTTTCGCAATGTTTTTTCTCTGTGACTGTCCCTTAAATAGAGTGTTCCTTAAATAGAGTGTTCCTTAATTAGAGGCAAATACATGGAGGTCACTATTCAAAGGGACTGGGACCAGAAAAAATGTCCCTTAAATAGAGGTGTCCTTTATTCGGAGGTGTCCCTTACGGGAGGTTCTACAGTACTTTTCATATTATATGACTTTTTTTAGTCTTTCTTGTTTTTAATCTTGTTGTAAAAATCCTCACAAGCTAATCCGCAATTAAATTTTTCAGTGAATGATACAAATGATCAAGTAATTATCCTAAATAATCATTCTATTAACTATTTTTAGACCTTTTTTGGTCACTTGTAATCAAATTTATCTTTTCCGGGACGTGAAGTAAACCGGTCGGGACGCCGGGATTTTGTTTAAACACCGGGACTGTCCCGGTCAAACCGGGACGTCTGGCAAGCCTAAATAACTAAGAAAAAACTGAATGGTGAACGAAGTTTTGTTTGGTGTTATGGTGTGTAGGAAACAACTCTTGACAGCTCACTTGACAAAGAATTGCAAAATACGGAAAAACTGGATGAAAGTTTCTAGTAATACGTGTTTCAAAATATCAGCCTTTTAAGGTTTTTCTTCGCAAAAATGGAAAGATGAGTGCTGAATAAATCAGCTGTCGTTATTTACAGCAGCGTACTTAGACTTCGTGCCCCCCCCCCCCCCGCAAGATTAAAAGTGCACCCCCTCAGAAGAAAAAAATAAATTTTAATTTTAACAAAAGTGTTATTTTTTCAAAGTGCACGCCTTCATACTACTTAACCCTCTCCCACCCCCACGTCGCGGTATTAGCGGGGATACTATGTACGCCACTAACTATTCCTCCATGTTTGTTTGAAGATGCTAACGGCTGTCTTAAAAGTCAATCGCTAAATTAAAATTTTGAAACTATGTGAGATACTAGATGTAATAATCTTTTTTGAGCATAAATAGAACTACTATATTAGGTAATAAATGTAATAAATGATGAGTTAATTAGATATTATTCTTAACTATTAATCTATGTTTATTTAAAGTTTTGATACTTTCTTTTAGAGCTCAATTAAAATTTCTTTGCTCTTATGGATTGTTAAATTAAAGTTTCGTAAAAACAATAAATTCTTGTAGTTGAAATTTTGTAACTATGCAAGATAATAGATGCAACAGTTTTTTTTATGAGCATGAATAAAATAGGTGTGTGAGATAAAATGTGATAACGGTGGACTTATACCGCTATTATCCTTAGCTATTTCTCTGTTTGTTTCAAGTTGCTGATGCTCTCTTAGAAATATCAATTAAAATTTTGTAGTGCTGTTAATTAAACGTTAAAGTAGTGTAATAATTTATTAATGGTAAAAATGAATGTCTCACTAATTAATGATAAACAAAAAATTGGTAACAATTAATTAATCATTAAATTAAATTTTCATAAAAAATGTAACTTTTTCGTGTTTTTTAAAAATATTTATGTCGACGAGTTAACATTTAATTAACATTAAAATTGAAGTTAACGTTTAATTAAACGTCAAAAAATTAGGCATATTTTGTCTTTTACGTTTTTCAACTTTAATTGTCAGTTCATAAAATAATTATATCAAAGCATTACTTAACTTTACTGTTTTTAATATTTTTTAAATAAATAATTATTTGTCCGTAATTCCGTTGTTATAGTCATGGCAGGAACGAAAATGAAGATACACATAAATGGTTTGAAAATTCCTGAATCATTTATATAATGCATTCAACATTTTTTTTTGTTTAAATAAGCAATGAGCATGTTTTTTGTTTAAACATGCAAGTGCAAAAAATGATTACGTTCAATTAACACAATATTCAGATTAATTACGTGTAAAGTGGAGGGCTAGAAGAATTCACGGTAATTTTTAGTCAGTACTTCCTAAAAGGGAAGCTATATAAGACAAATATTCTTTCGTGCTTCTTACATTAGTTGAAAAGTGATTTTAAACATTTATTTTTTACTATTTTCACTTTAATTTCAAATTTAATTAATGACAAATGGCTAAATGAATCGCAACTGTGAAGAAAGAGAAATAAACTCGTTGTTTACGCATTTTTACTTCCTTTTACAAAAAAGGAAGTATTGTATTCACGAAAAAATTTTCACTCAAAAATCGGCCTTAATTTCTATTTTGCTCACCCCCGAATGAATGTTGGTTTTTTTTTTCGACTCGACCACACGTGGATATATGCCTAAGAACGTACAGACACCCCAAATATCCATTTTGACGGTCCCCGATTTAATTACAACGAGTTTTCTCGTGACGTCTGTATGTACGTATGTATGTGCGTATGTGTGTATGTATATCGCATAACTTAAAAACAGTATGCCCTAGAAAGTTTAAATTCGGTACGTGGACTCCTAGTGGGGTCTAGTTGTGCACCTTCCCGTTTTGTTTCATTCGGATGTTAGTAAGGGGGTCTTTTGCCCCTTTTTGGAGGGAAATCATTGTTAATTTCGATGTAAACTCAAGTGGTGTTATACTTTGGCGGACACTTTGCGATATATCGCCAGTCTTTTGGTCGCCAACTTTTGTCGCCAACTTGGCGACAAATTTGGCGGGTTTTTTTTTTTTTTTTTTTGTATCTGGTTTAGATTTGGGCCACTGTTGGTGATATTTAGAGAGTAAACTATTGAATCATTTTAAAATTGTCAATAATAAGAAAATGACATTAAATTGGAGTAAAAGGATGTCATGTGATGCGCACATCAACTCGTTAATATTAGTTAAAAAGTCAAATGTCTAACAAGTGATACTAGTTTCAGTGTTTCGCAAAAATATGATAAAATTATCATTTGATGCGTTTCATTTACTGAGATTATTCGAGCACTTTTATTTTAGTTCGAGCGTCTAAGCAACAAACTACCTTTCCTTTTTCTATCATCATGTCTCTCAGGGCCTAAAATAATTATAAGAACTCCATTAGAATTCATTAACGTGTGCCTGTATAGTAATGTGGATAAATTTGTTTTATTTGTGCATTTAAAAGATTAAATGGTGGTAAAACGTTAATAAAATATTAATTTATTTCAGAAGAGAGAAATATAAATTTTAGTTATTTTATGAAGTACATCAAAAGCAAATTTTGAATCTAAATATTGAATGCAAATTACATTAACTAATGACACTAGCTATTTTTTTAACAGTCAAACATGGCACGTTGGGGCTTGAGGGTGTGGGGGTGCTAAAAGTATTGGAAATATTTCATCATGTATAAATATGAACACGAAACCTGTTGATTATTTAAGTAAAACTAATCTCAAATAAAATTTAATTAAAATTAGATTTAAACTGAAATAAAAATGAAAGCGTTTTGAAATGTGGTTAAATTAATGCAAATCAAAGTTACGAGTTGAATGATTTATAATATTTTTTTAATCTTAGAATCAATGAACTTTAATAACAAGCTTATTGCTTTTTATTTCAATGCTTAAGACAAGGATTAACATCATTAAATTTTATCTAGACTGAAAGGAGAATTTTTAGTGTTTAAACAAAATGTTTGTTCGGATTAAATGTCAAATAATTTTCAAAATTCTTTTAAGTTTTCACAAATCAAATGTCGCACAGCAAAATTCCAGAACATAAGATAAATAAATTTATCTGTAACTAAATACATGATCCCATGAAGTATTAATTTGTTACACTAAGTGCCATACTATTTTATTACAATGTAAATAGTGATCAGAGATATTAACATTAAAACAAAATTTTAATTGCTCATTTAGGAATTGGAAATGAATACATCTGAATCTTATTATGGCGTTTCGAATCAGTACTTTTACATCTGTCAGTTTATTTCTTTGATTACACGTTGAAAGCATTTAGAAGTGCTGCAGTTTTAATTTCAGAAACTCTCTGAAGCACTATATTAAGTTGCTGTGCACTGCACTGATAAACACCACTAGAAAGAAGTTGCTGTGCATTGCACTAATAAACACCACTAGAAAGAAGTTGCTGTGCATTGCACTGATACACGCCATGAAACACGTTTTACAGTCATAAATTACCTGCTACGAATTTTAATAACAGAACACTTAGAAAGAAATTAAATTTGTTTGCCACAGTTTTGATATATTTTCATATTACAAAAGTAGAATAATTTAATATATTTTTCCTGTGCTTTAAAATATTTTCAGTACGGATATTTTCATTTATTTATTTTTATTTCTTCCTTTGATTAGCTGTTGAAGTGATTCTGAATGCTTTAACTTTTATTTCAGGAACGTCGTGAAGTACTAGTTGAAGTTGCTCTGCATTGCACTAATAATCACCACTAGAAAGAAGTTGCTGTCTACTGCACTATTGAACGCCGTGAAACACTTTTTACAGTCATGAATCACCTGGCACGAATTTTAATAACAGAATACTTAGAAAAAATTAAGTTTGTTTGCTATAGTTTTGAGATGTTTTATTATTACTTACGGACAATATTTTAATATATACTTCCTATGCTTCAAAATATTTCCAGTAGTGATATTTTCACTTATTTTATTTATTTTTATTAATTACTTCTCTTCCTTTGATTAGATGTTGAAGTCATTCTGAAATGCTGTAACTTGTATTTCAGAAACGTCCTGAAGCACTAGATGAAGTTGCTATGCATTGCACTGATAAACACCAGTAGAAAGAAGTTGCTGTGCATTGCACTTTTAAAAGCCGTGAAACAGGTTTGATAGTCATAAATAACCTGCTACAAAATTTAATAACTGTATACTTAGAAAAAATCAAATTTGCTTGCTACAGTTTTGAGATATTTTATTATTACTTAAAGACCATAATTTCATATATTCTTCCTATACTGCAAAATATTTCCACAGTTCGGATATTTTCACTTATGTTTATCAATTACTTCTCTTCCTTTGAGTAGGTGTTGGAGTCATTCTGAAATGCTGTAACTTGCATTTCAGGAGCGTCTTGAAGCACTAGTTGAAGTTACTGTGCATTGCACTGGTAAGCACAGAAAAAGAAGTTTGACATAAAAAACACGATACGCATTTTAAAGAAAAGGGCAATTTGTAAAACCGTAATACGTTTTCGTTTGCAGGTTTTTTTTTTTTTTGCAGACATTTCAAAAACATTTATGATGAATAGTTTTCATGTGCTCTTACTATATTTCAAACTATTTCTAGTACGGTTATTTTCGTAATTATTATTTTTTAAATAAACGAAAAGTGTTTTTATCAGTACTTCTTTTATATACATATTTTTGATAACATGTTGAAGCATTCTAAAATGCCACGGTTTTAAGTTAATGAGCGTCTTGTAAATAGTACTACTACTATAGAGAAAAAAAACTTCTCTGCAGTGCACTGAAAAACGCAAAGAAGCACGTTTTATAGTCTCGAATCCCACGAATGTGCATTTTTTGTACAAGAAAATTTTGAAAAACCGAGATGCAAATTTGTTTGCAATAGAATGTTTAATAAGTATTTACGGATAGTAATTTTCCGTAAACTCTTTCGAACACTTCAATATTCTAGTAAGAATATTCTACCCGCCCCCTCTCTCTGTCTTTGAATTTGTAAAAAGTAAGTTTTATTCAATTCTTTTTCTATTTTTAAAGAGGTTTAAAATACAAAATAAAACTTAAAAAGAAGACTTTGAATTTCAGTTGGATTATCAATTAAAAACGCACAAAATAATAAATAAATAAACAATGAAAAATGTGTCGAGGTTTCTCGTTTCAAGGAAAAAACAGTTTATTGACTTGGGGGAGGGGAAAAAAAAGGTAGATAGGATTTTTTTTACCGAACATTTTTTTCATCCAGAACACATGTATGCGAACAGTGGGTTTTAGAACCTGTAAAATTTATAAAACACAGCTAACTGCTTTCGTAAATGTCTAATCATGATTTTTTCTTCTAAAATCCTACTTCCTACAATATTTATTAAACACTTAGAGGAATGAAACTGTGCGGAATGGCTTTTTGCCTGTCCATATTTTGAATCCAATGACACTTGTTTCAACTCTAGACATAGACACAATCCAGAGAGAGATGTCGGGACAGACAAACAGAAGCGCAAAAATTTTAATTACAGTGGTATGCCGTTATAATAAATACCAATGTAACGAAATATCCATTTCAATGAAATAATGTTTCAGACAAAATTTAATTTCCTTTACAACGCTTGAATTCCATCACAACGAGTAAAATTTGAAGCTGATTGAAGTTCGCAGTAACGAGATTTCACTGCATATAGATTTTTCAAAATATTTCTTTTTACTGTGCAAAAGACAACAAATGAAAGGTCAATATTCTTTTCCCAGTAAAGTACGCTGCTTTTTTTAATTTCCGAGTAAATTTCAAAGCAGTCAATTTGTTCTAAAAACGATCGTAGAAAATTGCGGCGTCATAAAACACGCTAATGATGCCTCCTGCAGCGATTGAACAATAACGGCATTTAGTGAAAAGAGAAGCGAATTGTTTGGGATTCGTCAATGTCATGAGATCGCATTGTTACTGGAAGGACACGAGTGCACGTGAGAGTTACGTCACTGTGACGTCAGCTCTTGAGGGCTACTATTGCAGCAGTGATTTAGATAGCAAAGCCCTCAATGAGGCACAATTGGTGGAGAAAAAAAGATTTTGCCCGTGTGAAGAAAGCGAAACATAAATAGCTATTGTTTGCGTCTAGGAGCAGAAAATCCGAGCGTTTCGAATTAAAAAAAAAAAAAAAACTAATAGTAAACATTACTATTCTTTACTGTTTTTTATCACTATTTTTGAAACAGAAGGTATTTAAACAAATGAACATTGAGTTAAACAAATGAGCAAAAAAAATAATTTTTGACATCTAGAATTCAAATTATGTTTTTCGCTATCACGAGTGTGTTTGTGTGTGTGTTTAAGATAGTTGTGTAGGGGCTGGCACAAGGGAGTATTTAAGGGGAGACCAGGGATCTTATACAGTAGAACCTCTCAATAAGGAACACTAAGGGGACCAGATTTTTTATCCCTTAAATAGAGGTGTCCCTTACTCGGAGGTGGATGAATTGATGCATGCTGTATACTTAGTAGTATAATATCACAATAAACATTCATTATTAACACTTAAGATTAAATTCTGAAAATGTCTCATCATGTTAAATAAAATTCATAATTATTCAAATTTCTAAGTTTATGTTGTTTTATTAATTAAAATTTAATGAAAATTTTTGTAGTAGCAAAGTTTTGTATCATACAGAAATAGTTTTGAAGTAATTCATTACATGTATTTGCTTTATGTTATGTAATTTACAATGTAATACTATGTGAATTACAATTTATGTTCAAATTTTTAAAGTTTTATAAGCAAAGCTAATTAGTTGCTGTGCACTCGTCGTCGGCCCTGAACCTACTTGAATAAATCGTTGAGAGGGAAAATTATGCATGTTAATTTCAGCAAAGTTTCTTTTTTTTTTTTCACAATACATTACTTGTTTCCTTCACAAATGTTTAAGTCAAACTTACCTCAATTAATTTTTAGAGGAAAAGGGAAACTTGAATCTCAGTAAATTCACTATTTCTTATGTGCTTATACCTTATTTTTTGCATTTTTTGGCTTTGTGACTGTCCCTTAAACAGAGTGTCCCTTAATGAGAGGTAAATACATGAAAGTCCCTATTCAAAGGGACTGGGACCAGAAAAAATGTCCCTTAAATAGAGGTGTCCCTTATTCAGAAGTGTCCCTTAATGGAGGTTCTACTGTATATATTCCCTCTAAAACTAAATTTGATACCATTTACTGTGAAGAACTATTAAAGTTTTTTTACTTATATTTGAAAACTTTTCATAATGTTTGACTTGGGACCCTCTAGAAATAAAGTTCATAATACGTTTCCTGGCTCAAAAAACCCCAAAAAGTAAAAGGAATCTATGAAGATAATCCACACATAATTAATATGAGTAAATATATGTAAAGCATATCTATGTAAATATATGAATGACATGATTTCTATTTAGCTATGAAACTTTTTTTTCCAAATCTACCGACTTTACTTTACTTTCCCGATTGAAAAGGGATTATCTTACCTATGCATCTCAGCTGTTACGTAAATGGAACCCATTTGCATTTACGATTCTAATCCACTTATACAATCAAGAAAGGTAAAGGGAGTCGATGAATCTGCCACGTGTTTCAACTTTTAGGGAATGCTCGGGTTTATCGACAAAAAGGTTAAATCTGCTCAATGTTCCAGAACAACCCTCGATGCTCCGAATAACGTCTTCTGTTTTAGAAGTTCGCTCGCATTGTCAAATAAACTTGGTTCTAATCTGTGTAAGGACGGGTTTCATTTTATGTCGTTGATTTATTCTCTTTAATTGCTGAGTAGTTCCATTTTTTATTTCTTTCGTCATTCAATTTTTTTTTAAATTTTCACTTTTCATAACAAACATAAATTTTAAAAGAACGTCTAAAATCCGAAGCGTAAAAGCCCCGTAAAGTTTTAATAAACTGTTAAATAATTGCAAAGCAACAGATACATTCCATAGAATAAATAATTATATAAAATAGTTAAATAAATGAATGAGTTTTTTTAAGATGAGTTTAATTCAGTTTTTCTTCCAGAAACTAACTAAGATTCCTTCGTCGGACTTCGGAATATTTTCGAGAAGTTTATTCAGTTTTCTTTGTTTAATTACTGTATTAGAGGGCTCCACCCGTTGTTCGCTTCGCTCGTCAACCCCCGCTCGCACATGCGATGATTCAATGCCACCTATGGCGGGTGACAATAAATTAATTATTTTAATGCATCTACCCCTGGATGTCCTCAGGACGTTCAGAGGTTAAAAAAAAAGTAACATATCCCGCCAACGTGTTGAAAAGAGCAATTATATGACTTAAAATTTGAAATTTAGAAGGTTTTAGTGTTTTTAAAATTCCCAAAAATCCACCTATGTGAACTCTGAGCATCAAAGAACCTCTGTTCCAAATTTGGCAACGATCCGGCTTAAACTGGATTTGTATTAGAAATACACATACATCCAAATGCAACCATTTTTACACATATAGATTATTTTAGATTTAAAATTATTTCTGGGAATTTCATAGACACTTGAATTTTGGCGTTTCTGATTCAACTTCAGCGTCTTAAATTTCCAAGATAACGCAATGCAAGGGAGGATAGTATTAGATATTGTTATGTCATGACATTGCAAAATAAATCCACACCAAACATATTGATTTGCTCAAACTCTACGCGACACCGGAATTTTCTTGCAACGTGACAAACAATTGCACATTGTGATTGGCGGAATTTCGTTCATTTCTTCCTAAATCGAGGGGTACTTGACGAAGTATGTCTGGAATCTGGTCCAGATAGGTGGCAATCGTAGTCACAAGTCATTTGTACGCGGAATCTAAGACAAGGACCACTTATAAAAAATTTAACTTTTTATTTAAGAATATTAAGCGTTATATTAAGAAATTTCTTCATTTAATTCAAACATTTATAAAAGTACGGATTTCCTAAACTATTATTTCTCAGTACACTTACTCGAATACTTTCTGTATCGTAATGTATTCTCTCTATATCTATATCTACCTCTCTTTCTGTGTTGTACACGCTCTCTCTTATACATGTGTGTCGTACGTAACATACTCTTATCCCTCTCTCAATGCTCAGTACACACTCTGTGATTATTTCTCTATAAATGTGTGTCGTACACTGTCAATCTCTTTTTTTGTGTGTTATACACACACACACTCTCTCTCTCTCTTTCTCCAGTATAAGCATCACACACACTCTCTCTTTGTGTTTTGTACGCTCTCTATATATCCCTCTCGCTGCGTGTACCATATTCTCTATCTCTTTCTCTCTCTGTCGTAAGTAACAAACACTCTCTCTAGCTCACTCTCACTCTCTGTGTGTTTAGTACGTACTTTCTATACACCCCCCCCCCCATTCTTCTCTGAGTCGTACACTCTTTTTATTTCTCTCTCTCTGTAGTACACTCTCTCTGTATATATCTCTCGCTCTCTCTATGTATCTCTTAAGTAGCATATATACTCTCTCCCTCTCTCTGTTTAGTGCATACACTCTTTCTCTAGTATATATAAATCTCTCTGTGCTATACACTCTTTTTATCTCTCTCTATGTGTAGTGCACTCTCTATCTATCTATCTTTCGATCTCTCTATTATACATGTGCGTGTAGTTCACACTCTATTTCTTTCTTATACATGTGTGTGCAGTTCACACTCTATTTCTCTCTAATACATGTGTGTGTAGCACACACTTTATCTCTCTCTCTCTCATACATATATGTGCAGTACACACTCTACCTCTCTCTCATACATGTGAGTGTAGTACACACTATCTCTATCTAATTCTCTCTCTCTCTTAGTAGTACACACAATCCTTCCTTCACATGTTTGTGCACAGGAAAAAACAAGTATAACATGCAAAGGGCAATATCATTGGCTTTTCCAGCTTAATTTTTATTTTTTCTGAGACGTGGGACTGATTTCTACCACATCTTATGTGCTCATTACCATGCTGAAACACAGAATGTCAACTTAACGTAAGACCAAGGGGGGTCATAAGCGATCTAAAAGTCACTCTCTTCTTTCACTCCTGGACCCTATAACTGACATTCAACTTAAGGACTTCAAATAAATGACTAAACCAAAAGGAATTTTATTTTTCATTCTCTGATGTCAATTTGCAAATCTTACAGCGATTCTAGAAAATTTTAAAAGGAAATAACACCGATAAAAAAAAGGCATCATGTTTGGAGGGTACTTCAGTAAAGTGTGTTGCGCCAATGAACTCGGAGATAACCAAGGCCTTTAGAAGAGTCCTGAATGTTTTAACAGGACACTGCAATCGTTCGTTCCTCCCTCGTGACATCCCGCGACAAAACATTCGAACTGAAGTAAACGGTCACGAGAAGATGAAATTGCTCTTTGTGGGCCGGAGACATTTTCAATGGGCGTCAAGCAAATGAGTGGTTTAACATCACGAGGTAATGAGCGGTTATGAATCCAGGAAAGAAAAACAGCCACAAAATGATAAGTGGATTACTCACTGTAAACAGACATTTATGGTTTTTGTTTTTATTATCTTTCTCTATCTTTTGATAACTTCTAAATCAAAGCCTAAGTTTCAGTATCGGGTAAATATTTTCAAACAGTTTTTGTTTTTCAATTTGTTTTTGTACGATTTTATGGAATGTTCTTTAAGGAAAAGAAAGTTTTAATTTAGTCTTGGGGTTTCTTCTGTTCCGCTTCTTTTGAACTTCTTAATGAATAATTTTCCTCTCTTTTGTAAATAAAAACGAATTCTTCAAATTTTATACAAAAAATAAATTAAATAAATAAATAAATAAATAAATAAAACGAAAATGAAAGACTTGAAACTATATATTTACATAAATTAAAAAATAACATACTCCGCCAAAACAACGAGCAAGAAAAACATCATTCACATTAAATAAAAATATTCTAACTCTTCTACAATACTTTCATTTCATTTAAGCAGTTCCATCTCCCCCCCCCCCCCGGAAAAACTAATACATAGAACAGACGATAATTACGAAAAAAAAAGTAACATTGCAGACAGTAATGAATCGATAGAAAATATATCTGCAGCACAGCAGACGATAAATTTACAAGTATGACTAATACTTAGCTTCGTTGCAACTTCAATTGTGGTAGTGAGAAGAAAAGGGATGTAAAATTCATTGGAGAGGAGGATTTTCATTAATTTTTGCATCCACGCAGATAGTCACATAGATATTTATATTTATAGATAGATAAATAGACATAAAAAGACAGATATATATAAGATATAAATAGCTGTAGATAACCATAGTTGGAGCAAGCCTAACCTGACCGTGTCGTAATGCTGTGATTAGGATCTGCGTAGCCTTCACAAGGTTGCCAGGTTCGTTTTGTCCCAATTGTAGGTACAAACAGATAGGTATGATATTAATATATATAGATAATGGAGATATATAAGGATAATATAGATAAATAGAAATGGATAAATGTATACTAGAAATATATCTGGAGATAGAAAATGAATATAGGAAATATAGAAAATGAATTGTTTTGAAAAAGAAGCTTTTGTACGGTGGTGTGTACTGTTATAAATATTATTTCTGAATGGGAGGGTTTATAACCCCATATCCTACTTGACTACTCAGCAGATTGGAATTTCCTCATAATTGCGAGTGGCAGCTAGCGTCAGCAGCACACCGATGGGAGGTCACTGAGACCTTCCATAAATGCAGCAAATTTTGTCCGGCGATTAGGCAAAGTTATAATCATTCGGCAAAAGTATGAACATTCAACGAAATTGGGGGTTATATTCTGCAAAATCATCATTATTCGGCAAAATTTGGACCTTTGTTCGGCAATACTTGAAGTTTCATTCGGTTTTCCAAAAATTTAGCTCAAGGTAACCCTGGCTACCGGGTTAAAACTTTTCTTTGTTATGCTTATTTAAATTTATACATTAAACGAGGAAGGAAAATAGTGTGGTGATTTTATTTAATAAATAATGAATTTTAATAAATAATGAGAATAAACAAGTGGTATTCATAGTTGAAATCATCTTTGGTTGAATGTTTCCTCGTAACGTCCGCCGTAACGGCGAGCTGATGACAATGGGGGTGGGAACGACAGATGAATGGCGCCGCTTTTAACCGCAAAACTGACGTCACCCCAACTCTTTCTATCAATGACAGCATCATGTGATGCCCCAGCCCTTTTTAAAGTAGTAAAAATTACTCAACAGTTAAGGCATTTCTTTTGATGTTTGGGTTTCCTTTATTTATTTTTCGTTCTTTTTTTTCCTAAAATGATTACGGTAGGTTGTCTTTTTACGATTGGCGACGGCGGAACGCAAGATGACACTTTTTTTTCCTTTCTCGAAAATGTTGCACTGCTTGGTGTTGATTAGAAGAATCTGGTGATGCAAAATGACACAAAATTTCTTCAGACTCTTAAAAATGCAGTTGTTTTCGTCGTCGTTTAATATCCTCATTTTGAGTTGCCGTAAAGACTTTTTAAAAGCATTAATAATAAAATCCGATGTTTATTCGTGCTAAAAAATAATTCCATTTTATTATTATTGAAACAAAAGTTTATTTATTTTCATCAATATTTTTTTCAATATAAAAATAAAATTTGTTATGATGGGAAAGATTTATGTTTTCGTTCAAAATTTTTAATATGTGAGCACACTACTTTTTAAAATTTCGGTCAGTTCTAAATAGTCCCTATCAAATAATGTTACAAGAAATTATTCTGTTTTAATTGGAAGTCAGGATACCTTCTCACATTTTATTTTTCGATTTAACTAATTTTTTGTTAAGTTTTGAGCGTTTTAAAAATATTTAAATCGTTTAAAAGATCTACGGAAAAAAATCAACCGTTAAGTTGTACCAGTAACAGTGCCAGTAACATTTGAGTAATTGGTAGATTTCATCCTAAGAAACTTGATCATTATATCGTCCCCTCAGAGCATTAGTAGGATATTTTAGTGTTATTCCTGGGGTCAGATGTCTTAGTGTTGTTCTAAGGCGACGATTTAGTTTGATGCGTAATTTGAGCTCACCAGATTTTATTTTCCATTAATTCTTTTTCTTTAGCAGACAGTTAAATTTCAAAAACAGAAAAGTTTTGTTTTAATACATAGTTTTTTTTATGAACAGCTTTTTTTTTCTCAGTTCATTGTTATTAAGATTGATAATTAGAAAAACAGTGGTAAGTAAGACATTAGTAGAACTCTTAACTTTTCGTGCAGCATAAATTTTGCACTTATCTGTTGCAATGTTGCAAAAAAAAGTCGGAACTGATACAAAGTTGTATGTATGAGGCGCGTGGAATATATATATATATATATATATATATATATATATATATATATATATATATATATATATATATATATATATTGAAAATACAACGAGCCATGATTTGAAGTAAAGGGTTCTGTGGAGGGTTGACTCTAAATTGCTTATTTTTTGCATCACTAGATTATCACACCCTTTTCATCTTATATCTGTCCTTTTCAAATAGACTTCAAATTTCATTCGAAGCTTCCACCCACGCAAGTAACATTTCTCCTTTATCTCCTAAAATCTTTAAAAATTTCAGACAGCAACGCAATTCATTTTATTATCTCATCCTGCGCACTATTTTCCTCTACTCCTTAAAATTTTGCAGTCTCCCCTTTATTGTTTTCTGTTGATCTACCAACCTCAAAGCAGGTGACTTACCGGTAAAAAAATCAATATTTTTCTCATTACTCATATTAGTACGTTAAAAATAGGCATTTTCTTCTTTTTTTTTTTGCCATGGGCTGCATTTGTAGTGAATCATCCAGCCCTGGATCTGCACTTTCGAGTCATTTCCAATGGACGTCTATGCGATCATTTAGGGCTTTGCTGTGGCATCGGACCATTAGAAATCCATCAATTGACGTCGCCTGGCTGAATCGGGAATGAAATGACCTAATGTACCGGTGGCTGGTGTCTGAAAAAATTTAACGACTCAAGTACTTGTTTAATTAATATTTGCACGCGATCAGACTTCTGGGAGAATGCTTGTGGGGAGATCGTTGTACCACGCAGCCATTATGCAAGGATGGCACCCAAAGGCACACTCAAATTCCTCTGAAAAACCGGGAAAAATAAATATCGATATATTCTGGGTTATCTTTTTCTCTACCCGTTTATTAATGTACGATTACTTGTAGTAATACAAAAAAATGGTTAGACATCATTTAAAAATGAAATTGCCTATACTGTTAAAAATTCAGGAAAATGTTACGGTAAATATTATTGAAAAATAGAGCGTTTACAGTACAGAAAAAAATCACAGTAAATAGTATCTAAAAAAAGGGTTACAGCTCAAATTGATACATCACGTGACTTACAATGTAAAGCATATAACACCTTATTTCCCTTCACTCGACGTGCTCTGACTTGCAGGGTGGTCAGCAAAGCCACCTCGCAATATGAAGGTCCCGAGTTTGAGCCTGCTGCTCGCATTTTGCGTTTTTTAACTCTCGTTTATTCCATCGTATTTTTTTACACGATTTTGCGGTAAAAGTTACTGGTAACATGGATGCCAGTAACTTTTACCGTAAAATTTCAGGATGTTTTACTAACAGTGTAGGCGTTGCTGATTTTAGTGATCATGCGTAAAATATTCAGTTGCTTGTTTAAAGCATGGACTAAAATTAGTTGAATTCATTGGCTGGATAATAAATTTAATTTATTTCGCATATGTCGTCGGCACCATGCTAAAACTAACGAACGTGAAAATTGGCACTTTTCAGGAAAGACGAAATAATATTTCTTTAAACACCTGACGCGCTTAGTTATTTTCATTGTTTTAATTTTTGCAGATAACTTGAAGTGTAAAAGGGTCATTCCATGTGGCGGAATAGGACATTTCGAGTAGTCTTGTCACAAGATTTTGCTTCATAATACAAATAATACAAGCTAGAAATTTTATTTTTGATAGCAACAGTAAAGATTTGTCATAAGAACTGTGTAGAGCATCAAATGTTGGTCAGATTGAATAAGATAATTGAACGACATGGAATAAAAAAGGCCCGTGACGGAACGGGACCCGTTCCGTCACGGACATTTCATCACGCTTTCTTCAATTGTTTTATTTAATAGGTCACAGTACCTTTTGAATTTTTTTTTAAATTTATGAATATTGTGTTTTTCTTTGAAACCATAACATACATACTCATTTCGCAACCAATAATTTATTTTCAAAATCTTAAAATATTGCCCACATTTTTTAAAAAATCAAAAAATTTAGGGAAATTTCAATTTTTTAAAATCCCTAAGGCTTTTTTGTTTTTGCACTTATTAAAAAAAAGATTTTTGCTAGGCAATTACAATATTCATCTCTAAAAATCGGTGCATTCATTTGTTCATATATGTATTGGAACATTTTCTGTGCTTAATTATGTAAAAAATCGTAGTTTTTTTGAAAAAACATTTTGTTTTTAAAGGCATAACATGCTCTAAACATTTGAGTAACTTATAAAATGCTTACCCAATGCACAATTTTGTTAAGTATATTATCCTGACTGCAAAAAGTATTACTTTAAAGCTGTATCTTTAATAGAAAAATATCCTTAGGGGATTCTAATAACATGAAAACACACACACACACACACAAAAAAAAAAAAAAAGATCACCGAGAAAAAGCAATTTAAAATTTTTCATTTGCATAAGAACACATAGCGAGCATGACCTAAAACTACTCATAACTTTTTAAATATTTGAACTAAAGCGATGAAACTTTTTCCCTGTGTTTGGAATAATTTGCAGTTTTGAAATAAGCAATAAAATATTTTTTGATCGTTTGATCATTCTTGAGGTACAGTGACCCCTTAAAATCGATTAAGTTTAATGATCTACGGAATTCTTATGAGAAATCTTTACTGTTGCTATCAAAAATGAAATTTCTAGCTTGTTTTATTTGTGTTTATAAAACAAAATATACTGAAAAATGTCCCGTTCTACCAAATGGAAATGGCCCAAAAACAATCGTTTGACGCAGTTATAACCAGTAGGCAGCCCTTTTTGAGTACTAAGGCAACCCATCGAATTTAAAAAACGCGATTCGTGATTTTTTCATATTCGTTGGTTTAGCATAATGCCGACGATATCTGCGTTGAGAAATTTGAATTTCACTGTTCTAATGCCGACAATTTCACTTTATTTAGTTTGTTCAATGTTTGACATGATAAATCTGTATGATCATATATGGCTTGTTATGATTGCTTTTAATGGCGTTGTAGATTTTTTAAGTTTATGATTTATTTTTTAGCATTTTTAAAAGAATCTTATTTTTCTGATGACACACACCTTCTCCTTTTATTTATTCATGAGTGAATCTAGCAATAAATTTTTCAAAGTTCATAAATTAGTACATGCCGCTTTAAATCAACTATTAACAGCTGACATACCATTAAAATGTAATAAATAAAAAAGAAGATTTGATAATTTAAGCTTGGAAATGAAACTCACAAACATTAAATGAAAAATATTCAAATAAACTTTGTGCTACATTATGATAAAATAGAAAAACAAACATCAATAAAGCAAAAATTCTCAAGAAAATACAGTATGTAGCTATTTCAAGTCTACAATGGAGTCTATCAGTACAAAAAGTTCACTCAGAACCCACCTCAATGGTTGTGTGGTGAGTTTTTTGTTCTGATGAAATGCTACACAATTTGGCTCAAATGAACACACGCACACAAAATAAATAAATATACAAATAAATCGTGAACTGTGAAGTACTATGACGCAAAAACGCATATTCATACGACATTTTGTTGTTTTTCTATGAATTTTCAAAATGTGTCAACGGCTTATTGAACTCCCTATTTATTTTTTTCGCAGCCCCTAGACTTATTTCATTTGTCCCAATGTAGTTTTGCAAACCATTAGGGTAACACACCAGTAACAGACAAGGGTTCAGTAATAGACAGTCATAAGTTTAGATTTAAATAATCATAATTTTAGGCGGGTAAATTGGATGTTGCTATGGCCCATGAATACGGGGGCAACCATCTTGTGTTTTCAGAGTTAATTTTATTAGCCAGTTGATATTTACGAGGGCAGTGGTGGAAGGTTACGAACAGCCACCACGAGATCAGTTGGTGTTTCATGCTCATTTGAATTTAGTATGACATTAGTTCTAAAAAGAAAGAATTTTTGAAAATTTTGAAGAGAAAAAGAGAATTTTGTCTATTACTCATCCTTTCCACTTCCTATCTGTTACCCGGTATCATCAGGTTTTTCGGTGTCTGTTACTGGAAGTTAGATCTTTTTTCGAAATTGAGCACGTAAAAAAACAGAATTAACTAATTTAGACTTTAGTTCTAAAAAGAAAGAATTTTTGCACATTTTGAAGAGAAAAAAGGGAATTTTGTCTATTACTCATCCTTTCCACCTCCTATCTGTTACCCGGTATCATCAGGTTTTTCGGTGTCTGTTACTGAAAGTTAGATCTTTTTTCAAAATTGAGCACGTAAAAAACAGAATTAACTAATTTAGAGGATCCAGATGTAACCAAACATTAGATGAGATGAAGTTGCACGAGGAAAAAATACTTTAAAAAGTCTAAATACATTAAAAGGCTAAGAAAATTCAGTTAACCTAAGAGCGATATCTTAAGCAGGTCTGTTACTGTTGTCGTTACTCTACCTTCCCTGGGAAGTATCCGCCAGCTCCAAGCCATTACCCGACTCGGTTTAGTGAATAAAAACAAAGCTTTAATATTGCTAATTCTCAGATGATTAAGAAAACCTTCTCAGAAAAGGGTCACCAGAATTCTCGGATTCTGTCCTCTTCCCTCAACCACTCAAAAACTTCGTTTCACAGCTCGTCACATTTCGAAGTAAAGGAGAATGAGACGCTCTTGAATGTCAACGATGGAGAGGAATTTAGGTTTTGAAATTGAAACGGCCATATCCTCTGCAGCTGTTTGCGAGAGTATTTAAGTGGAAAAACCGACGGTTGAGTCCGTTAAGTGCTCCCAATCGCTAATAATCGCCTCGTTGTCAAAACTCAGTTTTTCCCGCGCTGCGACTGGAAGGTGGTTGTTCTTTTTCTCATTTAGAACGACCACCAACAATGAGTAAATGGATTCGATTGCGCACTCGAAGATAATGTGCGTATAGAACTTGTCAAGGAGCGAACCTGTTGCATTTTATCTTTTTATTCGTGCAGAGAAGTACCATCTTGAAATGTGTCGATGGGTTTTGCACGTTTGAATAATAAAGTGATATAGGGTTGCTTTTCAACAAACCAGTTTGTTGTGGCATCGGGAGCAGATAGTTTACATGAATTGAATGCATGTTTTATCATTTTTAATTTGAGTAGCAGAAAAAAAAACTTTGAACGAAAAAATGGGATTTAGAAGAAAAACGATAATAATATGAGGTTTAAATAAAATGATATTTTCGAAAAATATTTCTAGTATGCGTTATTTACTTTCCATCTCCTCGGTATTTTGCGACAACTTCTAAAAACGGAAGAATTGTGAAATTGCGAAGTAAATGAAAAAAGAAAGGAATGAAATTCAGTTCAATCAAACTAATCATCATATGAGGCAGTCAGAAGCAAAGGGATGTAAGTGGCAAAATTAAAATTCGGAGATAACCAGTACAAATGGTATTGGTACCTCTCCTCTGTCTTGGGGCAAGAGATAGTACTAGTAACCCTGGTAAGTGCTGCTGTACAGCATGATTTAGAAAAAAAAATCAATGAAAGCCTACCTAGGATGTTATCTTTAAACGCGTTTTACTCAAAACTTGAAAATGTCCACTTACATCCCTTTGCTTCCCACTGCCTCATATTATTTCTCAAAAGCGTTTTTTTTTTTTGGGGGGGGGGGACGCCATAATTTCCGTAATACTTTGTGCAATTTCGTAAGGCATCATTTTAAAGATTGTTTTTCACTGTTTTAGGCGAAAAATAAACACAGCTCACATATTGGTTGTTTTGTTGGAAAAAACCGATTTTATTCTTCGAAGGAAAAATGTCAGACTCCTACTTCGGAAATTTAAGAGTCTCCGACTCCTACTCCTTTACCCCAAAATCAATCGGACTCCGATTCTGACTTCACAGCATTGGAAGAGTTGCACACTGGAAACAGGACAAATTTCGACTCTTGGAATTTCAAACCTTCGACTCCCGACTCTGACTCCTTTACGTCAAACCAGTCTGACTCCAAATTTGCAGCACTGGAAGAGTTGCGGACTCTGAGGAAGAACGACCGCCTCCGAATTTCCAGCACTGGAAGAATTGCAGACTCTGAGGGAAAATGGTGGACTTCGATTTCAAAGCATTGGAAGAGTTTCGGACGGAAAAAAAAAAAAAAAAAACTGACTCCGAATCTTAGAATTTTAAGCCTTAGATTCTCAACTCCGACTCCGACTCCTTTGCCTCAAAAGCAGTTAGACTCCGACTCTGACCTTTGCAGCTCTGGAAGAGTTGCGGACTGAATGAAAACGACCGACTCCGACTCTTAGAATTCTAATCTTTCAAATCCCGACTCAAACTCCGACTTCTGTACCCCAAAATTGGTTCAACTCCGATTCTGCAAGTCTCATTTTACGACAGAAAACTGATCAATAGTAGGCACAATAACGAAATAGTTACGTTATAACACTAGACGTATATCTATCTGCTCAAAATTCAAGGATGAAAAAGGATGCGTTCTTCAAATATCATCATTCTTTCACGAGACTCGCTCTTCACAAGGACTGTCATGGTCTTTCAAGGTCGCTTATAAGGAACATCCTATCTATGTCGAGGATCTTAAGAGGCGGAAATACGATGACTTAGTGATCGCTGTGTCGGGGACTCGGGAGAGTTGTTCATCATTTTTCGCGTCTTGTATGTGAAATAAGACTGATTGGGTGTCTATTTAATGGTACTCGCGCGGCAGATATTGTGCGTTGTAAACCCTTGAGCTATTTTATAGGTTAATAAGTTTTAATTTGGTGTTTTCGGATGCGCAGTTCGTCAATTTAGTTTTCGTCGTTCGGTAAAAAGGAAGCGGCATCCAAAAATGAAAATTTTTGGAGGACGAAAATTTACAATTTGCCGAATAGAATTCCAATTTAACCGAATGATTAATTACGCTATCATATTGTACATACATAATTTCTGATGAGAATGCCTAATGTTCTCGTTACTTTTAATCATGCCCAATGTTCCATTAGGCATGATTAACAGTAAAAAAAAAAAAAAAAAAAGAAAACAATCTCAATGATGCAATGTTGTCTCCAAATTGACGATTTGTCAGCAAAATGTACCGAATAAGATTTATTTTGAAAGGTCACAGTGACCTCCTTTGACCTCCCATCGGGGCAATTTCCATTTTGCTCACCCCCGAATGACTTGATTTTTTTTTTCGACTCGACCACACGTGGATAAGTGCCTAAGAACGTATAGACACGCGAAATATCCATTTTGACGATTCCCGAGTTAGTTTCAACGAGTTTTCTCGTGACGTCTGCATGTACGTATGAATGTGAGTATGTGCGTATGTGCGTATGTATGTCGCATAACTCAAGAACGGAATGTCCTAGAAAGCTGAAATTTGGTACGTACTAGACTCCTAGTGGGGTCTAGTTGTGCACCTCTCTTTTTCATTGCATTCGGATGCTCCAAAAGGGGTCTTTTGCTCCTTTTTTGGGGGAAATCATTGTTAATTTCGATGTAAACTCAAGTGGTGCTATAATTTGGTGGACACTTGGCGATATATCGCCAGTCCTTTGATCGCCCAGTTTTGTCGCCAACTCGGCAACAAATTTGGCGATTTTTTAATTTTTTTTTTTTTTTTTAAATCTGGTTTCGATTTGGGCATTGTTGGTGATATTTAGAGAGTAAACTATTGAATCACATTAAAACTGCCAATAATGAGAAAATGACATTAAATTGCAGGAAAAGAAAGTCATATGATGCACATATCAGCTCATTCACAATAATGTAATTGAAATAGTAATAAAATTATCATTAGTAGTTAGTTATAACATTTGACCTAATAGAATAGTAGCAGTGAATTGGGCCTGTTGTAGCACGTAAAATAAGCCCCTAACAAATACTTGTAAAAGTCTTAGTAATACAGTAGAAACAGTCAAATGAACCTGTAGTTGCAGGTAATATCAGTTGTTGCTAAATTTACTTCTGTCCCTATTAATTAGTTCGAATTTAGTTCTGAAGTAATTTTCAATGATTTTAGCTGGTGAAGGCAAAAGCTATATAAAGCTACAGTTAACAGTAGTTTTATATCCTAGGTTTTTCCCTTCAATTTATGAGGTGGATCTGCACCTTGTTCATGGATACATTGCTGGTGTGCTATATAAATTTTGTTACCAAAGTGTGGAGCTTTTCTTAGCTTATGTGAGAGGTTTATTGCCTCCAGTACTGTGATATTAATACTGATGAACCCTAACAAATATGAAAATGCAGTCTCTTATTGCAGCGACGAGTTATTTGGTAGTTGCTTGAAGCATTACCTAAGCACCTATTAAGGGGCAGTTACTTGTAGCGTTATATGAACTGAGTTGGATTTTTCCGTCAGTAAAACGACTCTGGCAGAAATTGGTTATAAATTTGATGAAAATGTAGATTTTTCGTCGCTTAACCGATGGTTTTAATGGCAACTCTGCTCGTCGCCACAGAAATCTGACACGGCAATTCCTCCTTCACCTAAATTAAACATCAAAAGCGATTTTCCTTTTAATTAGATACCAAGCAAGATACAAAATAACACACAGTCGTCTGCGAGTTCAAAAGATTTCCCCTACTTTTTTCAGAAAGTTCAATGCTTGTGTTCGGTAGTTGCTTGAAGTTCTGCCCAAGCTCCGGAAAAGATGTGGTTATTGGTGGCTCCATATGAAATCAGTTCGATTAAAAACTGCTGGAAACAAGCCTGAGTTCGGTAATTAGCTCGATGAAGCTGAATTCCTGCACTTCTTTTCAATTTTCTGCAAATTTTAACATTTTAGGCGAAATTCAGACTGTTTACGCTTGAAAATTAGTTGCGATAACTATAGAGTTCCTTCATTCATGTTGGTAAAAATCAACCCCTGACTCAAAGTGTCAGTCAGTAGATAGATTATTACTTGTTTTACTGATTATTATTATTATTTGTTTTTTGGTATCTCTGCTCGTCGCCACAGCGATCTGACGCGACGTGCACAGCGGTTTTCCTCCTTCATCCAAATTAAACATCAAAAGCGTTTTCCTTTTAATTAGATACTAAGCAAGATACAAAATAACACACATTCGTCTGCGAGTTCAAAAGATTTTTCCTGATCTTTTCAGAAAGATCGTTCGCTGTTTGCCGAATATTCGTCCCGCGGCAATACCGTTCCAATACGATCTGAAATGTTTCTCGTCACTCTGTTTTTTTTCTCTCTCTCTTTTGCATGGAAGCTCAATGTTAATTTAAGGTTTTTTCCGCTTGGGGACGAATGTTTTTTTCCTCCTGAGACACACTTCCTCCTTGTGCTGATCAACGGAGTTTTGTTTATGTCATTTTTTTGAATGGCTAATGGTTTTTTATATGTTTTGTTATTTCGAAGGTGTGCAGTTTTTCATTAAGGTATACAGTCCATAGATGTTTGTCGCCGTAATAGCTTCCTTCGCGATAATTTCGTGTTCAAGAGCATAGTGTCACAAAATTTACGTATGTTTATGAATGAGTGTATAGCTTTGTTTATATCTTTGGACTTAGTAGTTACGCATGTGTTGTTTTTTAAGTCTAAATTGGGACTTTCATAATTTGTTATGTTTTTTTGAGCAATCACGATTGCTTATTGTTCTCACTTGACCGTCCTTGATGTTACGGTTCCTTTTTCAGCTTGGACCAGGGGCCTCTGCAGCACCACCGCCCGCCGTCCTCCAGGCGCGGCTGTCCCCCGGTCCTGAGTTATCCACTTCTCCTGGTCGGAGGCGTCCATGTCCTACACACACGCACGCTCACACACATACAAGGACACGACTTCACACACTCCTACACACACACATACACACACTCATGCCTGCACACAGACACAAACACACATGCCTACATACACACACGAACGCCTACACACACACGAACGCGTACCCGAACACGCGCGTACACAACACTCACTCACACACATGCATACATACACTTACACACACACGCACCCACACACATGCGCATACACAAACACTCATGCCTGCATACACACACACACGAACGCCTACACACACACACACACGAACGCCTACACACACACACGAACTCCTACACACACACACGAACGCCTACACACACACACGAACACCTACACGCACATGCGCCTACACAACACTCACTCACACACATGCATACATACACTCACACACACACGCACCCACACACATGCGCCTACACAAACACACACGCTCGTGATTGCGAAAAACATAATTTGAATTCAAGATGCCAAAAATTTAAATTAATTTTATTTTTCAATTCGGCAAAATATACTTCCTAATTGTTAAGAATTTATTTACGTCAGGGATTGGAAGCTGCGACCTTGAGTATATTTTAAGAGGTTTTACCAACCATTTACGATTGACTTAAGTTCTGCAGTGAAGATGTTCAACTACTTTAGCGATATACATTTATGTCGCGTTAATGTATCGAATGACACGTGCTGCAGGTTATTAACAGTTCACTTTGAAATTAGTGCAGTGTGTTTATGGTACTCTTTCGAAAATTAAGTTGTTTTAACTTATGCTTCGGAAGCTTGGACATTGACTATGCTGGTTGCTTTATTCGAACGGAACACAAGTAGTATGACAAACTGAAGCTCACATTGGACCAAAAGGAGAAATGAAATGTTTTATTTAATTGGATAGTTTCTTACATCATCGCAAAGTGGCTGTTCAACAATACGAAATAATAAAAGTGCTTGCATAAAACACGTTGTGTGTGTCTCTGGTTGGCAATTAATTACTCCTAATATTTGAAAAAAATTGTATTGGTGGCAACGGTGTTTGATGCTCACACTGTTAAAAAAAAACTGAAAATTCAGGTGGTTTTCTGACTGATTTTAACAGAATATTTCCGTAATGCTTCAAAACGTATTTTTTCCTTATAATAACAGAAACATCACGAAAAGAAGTAACGAAAACAGAATTTTTCCATCTCTAGCGTTGCCGCTGTGCTGTACTTCGCTCTGATTAGCCTTCAAGTCATGATAAACATCGCTTTTGATAGTGCTTATAATTCGCACTGTTACATTTTGCTAATTAAAAGCATATTTAGAATAACAACTCCGTTGCTGTAGACAAAATAGATAGCTTGCTATTTCATGTCTGGAGAGTAATAGTTCTCGTATGTCAAAATTGTTTATACGCTTTTGAGCTTTGTAGGTTTGGAAAAATGTCGGCGCCATTTTTAGACTGGCAGATGTGTTTTGATCGTCTTGGTGATTTGATGTGGGTTTTACTGAGTCAGTATTAGAATATCCTTGTGGTTTTAATATTTTGCTCACTACTTTGAACAATTCTATTCGTTAGTCATATTGTGTGTTCTAGAGCGGTGAGAATAGTTTTAGGATCTCGTGTTATCCATTTCAAATAAAGGCTATTTATTGGATTACTTGTATCCAGATGCAATGGAGATACTTTAATTAATAGCACCGCTGGTCACATGTAAGTATTGTTGAATATCTTTGTACATGTTAATATACAAATGTATTTTTCTTGTTAATATGCATTTGATAGAATTCCGATGTTAGCTTATTTAGAATTTATAGAACTATTATAAAGTTATTTTTTATTGCTCTAACGCATTGCATTCTTGAAAGTCATTAACGCTAAATGCCGTATCTACCGGAGAGGTGTGCGAGCAAAATAGGAAAAATCACTTAGTTTTCTGGGGGGGGGGGGGATTCGCTTCACAGTTTGGAATACTGAAAGTCACTATTTTAAATCTCTAAATAAAGGTGTATTAATGATCTTTGAAAATACAATGAAAGTTTTGGCAACAATAAGTACTTAATTCAATTTGTTATGCTCTTATCCAACAACTTATTTGAGATTATTGCAAGTTTCTTGGAAAAACAGTTCAGGTAAAACGAACTGATTGATATTGATATGCTTAAGTATGATGATTATGTACTAAAAATCTATGTTGCGATTCCAATGAGTGAAAAATTGGGATATCGTTGGGGGGGGGGGGAGGCATGCAGCATCTGAATCAAAAATTCTTCACGTGCATGTCAATGATTCTGTTTTTAAATACAATAGATATGCGGTACTCTCTATCAGGTATATTATTAAATGATAACGTCAACCTGCTTTTAATAGTATTTTATTTGACATATTCTGCAAATAAAAATATCATATTTTTCATGTATGTTTTTCCATGCCACCCCAGACACTGTACGAGGAAGGGAATATCGAACAGTATCAGCAGAGATAATTGGTGTCATATTCAAATCCATCAATTTTTCTGCTAGTACTATTTGATTAATTTGATTCATCTGAAGTTGATATAAAAAGTTTTGGTCACGGATGCTCGGAGTAGAAATTATGTTAGGTAAGTTCTCTGTCCAGTTGTTAATTTAAAAAATCTTTGAGTAACAAATGCAAATAAAAAAAGTAATAATTTTAGAAAGTTAACTATATCTGTATTATATATCATTTTAAAGAACTAAATTTTTGATGAAATGAAAAGTCAATACTTGACATAACTTTTTAAATATTTTTTTGAAAATAAAATCTTTTTACTTAAATACAGGAAAGTGAGAAATGGAAAAAATATCACAATGAAAAAATAAGGAACGTAAATTCTGTTAAAACACAGAAAGATCGTAAATGAACGTAAAAATAAGAAATGGAATTTTCGTTTAGTCACGGGAAATTTATAAACGGAAAACTACAACTACGGAGAAATAAGAAATGAAACTTCTGTTAAATCACGGAAAGTCATTGAACGTAAACGTAATATTTACGGCAACTTTGCTGCCGGTACTTTCTCCGTTATTTTCAGGAAATTTTTTTAACAGTGCACATTTACGCGTGCATTCCTCATTGCTTGTCTTTTGGGAGAAAACCAAATTGTAAATTTTGGAAGAAACATTCCAGGACGAATTTTCGGTTTGGAGAAGGAAGTACAATTTTGTGCTTTTCAAAATTATAAACAACCTGGCACCTGATTTTGCTACGGGTCATGATGTTCAACAACGGAAAGTACTGCAAACTATATGAAATGGAACTATAAAGTGTGGCAAACCACCACGATTGAGATGGATTGGTTCTTTACAATGCACCGCAAGGTCCCCTCGCAGTGGCGGATACAAGGGGAGGGTCATGGGGGTCATGACCCGTCCTTTAAACCGTCAAGAACTGTATCCGTCACCATTGTGTTCAACCACTTTGTGCATAAAATGTAGACGATTACTGTATCTTATCAATTCATTAATTATTTTTGAAAGTGAATATTTGAACTACATCGTTTCATTTCTCATGAAATTAATTTGCAACGTTTACGTCCTATTAGGTGTATTATTCCAGACCGATTTTGTGCTTTTTATATACCTGCAAGTGTTTTAGAAATATTTCGTACATTAAGCCGTAGGTTCGTCTATGGGGGGAAGGGGTCATTCTACAGCATGACCCCCCCCCCCTAAAATGGTTTTCTGTATCCACCAATGTCTCCTCGTGCCTACTACAGAGATGGTTTACCGGTTGCATGGAGTTTTGAAGAGAGTTTACATTTTTCTCTCCAGGTGAGGAGGTCAGACAACCCCTGATCCAGTATTGAGTTGTAATGGGAACTGTGAGGAATCTGTTGAGCAATCTGTGACCAAGACATATTTAACATACACCAGTCACCATTAGCGTACATGAAGTGTCTTACAGTGAAGTTGGATGTTTCATTAATTTGAAAGAACTGCAAAGTGAAGGTGTACAAAAAGTCATAACACAAAAATCTTCAAAGAAAGGCATTGTCGTACAGTGGGCTGTCCGGTTACTGTGGGCAAGTGACAAAACGTTTTGATATTATGAAACTTCAAATTCCATGGGTGAAATAAAGGCACAAGACAACAGAACTTCTATTTACCTTACCCCTCCCCTTTCCCTGTAGATTCTTTGAAGAAAAGTGCAAGCGAAGGTCTTTTTTACTGAAATTTTAATCCTTGCAGTCTGTAAAAATTGAGAGGGGAAAAAGAAGAAAAACGATAAATAAGTACACAAATAATGAAATCATAAAAAACAAGTTAAAAAAGAAAAGAAAAAGAAAATGTAATAAAAAATTGAAATAAATAAATGATATAAAAAAGTTGAAAAGAAAAAAATAAACACTCCAGCGTACAACGTTCATTTAAGTCTGCAAATATACATTACTAAATTTGAAAAAAAAAAAAAAACGCACATTTGAAACAAAACGCATACAAAAAACCTTTGCCGCATACAACATGTAAACCGAATTTTGAAGGTTTTTAATGAAACAACCAATAAGTTCTTTGTCCAGTTATCAGATTTCCAGGTTCTCCAGAGATCATGAAAAATCACCAAAAAAGGGAAGAAAATATACAAAAGAAAAGTGTGAAAGGGGGGAAAATAAAACATATTTTATTTTTAAAAATATTGACTAAAAAAAATAAACTCGTCAGCCTGAACTGAACAGTTTCTAATCCTAAACCTCGATAAGGTGTGAAGGAAACCGTTGCACGTGCAGTATTTTTTTCCCTACCAATATGCTCTAAATTGAGTACAAAATACATTTGCCACTGTAAAAATACTTTTGCGTATACGGCAGTATAACAACTATATTTCATCCTTATTAGTATAGCCAGGAACATCTCATGAGTTGCCCTTCCAGTTATCAGAACTTTGACTTATCCGAACTGCGTTCGGTATCAACATATTCGGATAATCAAAACTCTACTGTATTTACATATTAGAGTTAATATTTAAACATTACGAAAAAAGAGTCTGGCTTGAAGATAAGTGGACTGGATAAGATGGACTTCAGATATTTTCTTAAACTTTCTTACTCCGTAAAAACCAATAACAAATGAAAAACATATTTAGATCAAAGAGAGCATTGATTTTCCAATCTGTTACGTAAAACATACAGTAGTATGTTTGAATGAGTTTCCTGGGTAGTTGGGTTAAGAAAAAAAATTTCTTCAGCGTAAACACTGAGGAATATTTAAAAATTAATGACCTGTATAACGTTTTTAGTACCGGTGATACGTGAAATATGATCTCCAATACCGATTACGGAAAGAAATGTAACGTTATCTATCGACCAAAAGGAAAGAAAGTTTTTTTTAACAAGAGTAACCTTCGCATTTGTTTTCGTGTTTTTGTAGGACAAGTGAGACACGCAAAATTCTCATTCACTGTAAAGTAGGGAAGAAAAAAAAAATTTTCCACTATGTTCCATTTATTGTAAACTATTTGTTGTAGAAATGGAAAAACCCTACATAGGTCAAAAGGGAAAACAGATGTCTAAATGGGAGAAATTTTCCTCAATGAAAGAGTTTGTAAGAAGGGGCGCCCCGATGGGAGGTAACAGGAGGGCACTGTGACCTTCCGAAATTTTCCTTATTTGGCAAACTTTGAATACTCGGAAACATTATCATAATTCGGTGAAATTATCATCATTTGGAAAAATTTGGAGTACTATTCGGCAGAATTTCACATTCGGCGAATGGAGTTCTATTCGGCAAAATTATCATCATTTGGAGAAATTTGGAGATCTATTCGGCAAAATTATCAACATTCGGCAAAACTTGGAGTTCCATTCGGCAAATTGAGCATTTCCATCCTTCCAAAAATTTAACTTCTGGGTTACACTTTTTGTAAGTTTACGTTGCGACAAAATACCCGATATGCCGCTGGATCAAATGTTGGTTTGTTGGTTAGTTGCATTCACTTACCTAAACATTGATATCAGTAGCGGCGGATCTTCAATTTTTTTCCAGCCCGGGGCAAAACTTGAAACTGCCACCCTCACTGAACCTTTTAGTTTTGAGTTTCAACGTAAAAACGCAGAAACATTCTACAACTATGTTCCATTTATTGTAAACTATGTGTTGTAAAAATGGGAAAAACTTACACAGGTCAAAAAAGAAAGTAAGTGTCTAAATGATGGAAATTTACCTCGATGAAAAAGCTTGTAAGTTTACGTGGCGACCAACTACTCAATATGCCCCTGAATTAAACGTTGGTTGGCTGTATTCACTAACCTCAACTACATTGAGATCAGCAGTGCAGGATCTTCGATTTTTTTCAAGTCGTGGCCAATCTTGAAACTACCACCTTCACCCAACCACATTCACGTTTTTGTATTGTTCCAACGGGAAAAAAAATTTAAAATAGGGTGAATTTTCCCTTTCCAGAAATTGCCACCCGCACTGAAGATCAGCGGTTGTATTTGATAAAAAGAGTCTCAATACGCTAAGTTAAGATAAACTAGGTTTTCTCAACTTAAACGCTTTCGCCAGATAACTTCTTGAGAGAAAATTGTCACTTGGAAGATTTCTGAGGTTGGTGCTTCGTTCTTCCATATTGAATAAGGATAAACCAGAGGTGCTTATCATACCAAGAGCAATGGTACTCAGATGATAATAAGTACCGAATTTTTTGGGAATTTTCAGTCCCTCAACTCACTTTTTATATACAGTCGAGTCCCGACTTACGCGAGGGATGCGTTCCAAAATCCTTCGCGTAAGTTGAAATTTCGCGTTGTGGAAAAGGGTATGTGCAAAAACTTTTATAAACATACCCATACGATTAAAAACACTTGTAAACACCACCACAAACTGTGAAAAACCATTTCTTAACTATACGTTACTGTTTCTTAAATGAAAAATTGAATTTTAATTTATTGTATTTAAAAAAGAAAACAAAAAACGTTTTATTTAGCATAAAAAACTGCTACGATGCACAAAATCAATGACCAACGGGAAAGGAAGACGTAAAATAAAACACTACGGTACGTATATTATGTAGTGAGAAAAACAAATGCACTATAGTTGTTGAAACTTTCTCTTTTTCCTTCTATCTTCACAAACTTTAAATGAAACAGCGCCCTTAGGTGTCATATTTCATCAACTTTCCCATATGGAATGGATAAAATAAATGGTAAATGAGTAGTAGTTATTTGTATAAGCGATGTTCAGACTAGTATGTGTGGGAACTTCCGCTCTCAGTGATGCCAAAGGGATAAAGGTCCATTCACCCAAAAAAAAAAAAAAAAAAAAAAAAAAAAAAAAAAAAAAAAACGCGATTCCCCTCGGAAAATTTTCGTGTTGCGGGTGAAGAATTCACGTTAGGAGTAAAATTTTTACCGAGGAAAAAATCGCGTTATAGCCATTTCGTGTAAGTCGGATCGCGTTGTAGCAGGAGTCGACTGTATATAGTTCCGAATTTGTCCCAATACATATATTCAGATTAGTGGTTCTCAATCTGCTGTTTGCGAGAAATTTCATGTGATCTGTGAACAAACAGATAGTGAAAATTGACCTACATCACTTTTATAGTAGTGATTAAATTTATTTAATAAAAGTTTTGGATTTATCTCATTCCACTTGTTACAACGGGGTTGTTTCCTTCAGTCAAAAGTACTACTGCTAGTCACTGAAATTGATAGAATAAGCAAAAAAAAAAAAAAATACATAGAGCCCCAAAAACTTTCATTTGTAACTAAGGCGTAGTCTTTATGACGTCACAAGTGATGTATTTTGGCTCGTTAGCCATTGCCGCGCTAACTGTTTACGCTTTGCTGTCAACCGCGTTTCCAGGTTATGATAATTTGCATTGTGCGGTAATGGCATCAGTAAATGTCATTTCATTACTTGTGATGTCATGTGCAGAAGTGTAAAAAATGAATTTCAATCTACACACCGATTAAAATAATTGTTAAGAACTACTAAACTTTGTCAAATTATTTAAAACATGGTTAAACCCTATGTTTTTAAGCATGTTCTTTCAGAAAAGAAAATATTTATAAAATTCCGGATACAACCCCTATTGACGTAAAAATATTACTTCTCAGGAGCGGATTCAAGGGAGGGTCAAAGGGTCAGCTGACCCCCCTGTGATAAGAATTTTACTATGATTATTGTTAAACTTCATTTTTTTTAATCCGAAAAATTAGTACAGGAATCAATGTTAACTTTTTTTTGAGCAATCTTGATTGCTTGTTGTTCTCACTTGACTATTTTTGACGTTCCTTTGATTTTTCCCACCGCCACCCTCCGCACCATCACCGTCGACGGGCTCCTCACGATGCTGCACCTCTAGCGAAAGCCGTCTCCAGGTTGCATCCATGTCCTACACACACGCGCATACATACACAACAACACACACACACATACACCTACACACATACACACACACATACATACAGACACCTACATATACACACACGAAAACATACACGCACACATACACACAACTACCCACACATTCATGCCTGCACACAGACACAAACACATATGCCTACACACATACACATACCCCCCCCCACAGACACAAACACACATGCCTACACACATACACATAACCCGTACACACAAACACATACCCCCACACACAAACACACACGACTACATACACATACTCGTGATTGCGAGAAACATAATTTGAATTCAAGATGTCAAAATTCAAATTATTTTTTTTTTAATTTTATTTATTTTTTACTTTTTTGCTTCTATTAGGTGTTTCTTCTAAGCAAGTCATAGTTTAACGGATTGGCTGAGTTTGATTACTGGGCTATTGCTACTTAGAGTTTTTTGGTCATTTTCAAAAGAAGCAGTATTATGATCCAAGGCGCAGGTATCGATAAATTTAAAGGGAGGGGGTGCAATTTGAAAGGGTTTTCATCTCATTTGGGGAACGGGTGCTCCGTTCCATATGAGGGAGTGCACCATTATTCTTGGGGGTATAGACAACCCTGCTTAACTGACACTTTTTACATAGGAGGTATAACATGATGGAGTCATTGAAACATGACCCCCCTTACAAAAATTTCTGGATCCGCCCCTGTTACTTCTATTGTATGTACAGGGCTATGTATGTATGCATAGGTATGTATTGTATGTATAGATATGTATCGCGTGTATAGATATGTATCGCTTAGGATTTGGAAGGGTACCAAGTGGTCCTCAGTAGTGAAAATGCTGAGAACCACTTCTCTAGATGTTTTTCAGACACGTTTTGTGTGTTACGATTATTACTGAGCATTAATGTTATTTTGTTATTTAAGAATACATTTCAAGTAGCCTTTTCTGAGCTTATAACCAACACATGTATTACGTTCCATTAAGTTCTAGGTAGTGCCTAAAAATAGAATGGGCACAGTCCTCATCTATAATCTTAGAGATCCAGGTATTTCCCATATTCCGGGAAAAATATTTTTACGTGTTGAATTCCCGCTTACGGTTAATACGTGGAAGTTTTGCGAAGCTAATCGAAGGTCAATTCGTCGGGAGTAGTCTTGCACGTGATAAAATATCCGCGGCAGACACCCAGCCAGTATCAGATCCAGTGCTTGCGTTTTCCTTTCCACTGCTTTCCCTGATAGCATCGTCGGCATCATTTTCTATCAGATGGACACTGGCCTCTCTCAGGGTTATACGCGGCGCTGAGGACGGTACAAATGCGCATCTGCAAGGAGGAAAATGATGACCTAACGTTTGTCGGAAAGTTCCTTGTTTTGATGCGCAATGTGGTTTCTGAATGTTTTGTTTTTCCACCTTGTGTGTTTTTTTTTTTTTTTTTTTTTTGGTAATCTGTGATGATTAAATGTTTCGTCACTGTTGAAATTATTTTTGAAGTGGGGGCAAAGTTAAATTAGCGTTCGCTATTCTAGCAGCTATCGGAGGCATCGTATCTTTTTCCATTCTTCCACATTTTTATTTCTCAAATATTAGTTTTTATGCAAAAGTCGATAAACTTTTGTGTTCAGTTGTGAGTGATAAGACTTCGTTAAAAAAAGTTAAAAAGCACATGCTTTTAATATTATATGTGTGCTATTATTAGTTTTTTTCTTTCTTTCTTTTAGTTTTGTTTTGTGACTCGACTTTTTTTCCAAAGACATTCAAAGGAGGTCTTTTTTTTTCTTTTTTTGCTTCTTTAACCACTATTATTCTGAGAGGATTTTCTAAGAGTTCCTTTGTTTATTTCTCCTAAAATTCCCCAGATTTACTAAAGTGTTTAACATCTGATTAGAAAAATCTTAAGATTGAAACGTGAAGGATGAACTCTTTTTGTATGATTATCACGTGATATTCAGTCTCGTCACCGAATTTCAACGGAGTTAGGAAACTGTTTATCGTTCCCCCCCCCCTGCGGGTTTTTTTTAATGACCCGAGTTGATATTATTAAGTTCATGATAGTATGCATCGGCAAAGAGTACCAAAGTAATACATCGGCAAAGAATCACCTTCCCAAATAGAATACCAAGGCTTGTCACGTGATAACTGAAAAAGTGACAGGTCTTCACAAAACTTTTCTTATGATTCCAAAACGAAATATTCTATCTACTGGAATACTTCTTCTGAGGCAACCACGGGACCTTCAGGGATCGTAACTCAACCCCTACCCGACTGAAACGAAATATTCTATCCCCTGGAATACTTTTTATTAGATAATCATGATATCGCCTCTCTACTCCTACCTGACTGAAACGAAATACTCTATCCTCTGAAATACTTCTTATGAGATAATCATGCGAACGCCAGGGATCGCATCTTCACCTCTACCCGACTGAAACGAAATATTCTATCCCCTAGAATAATTCTTGAAGGCTTACCAGACATCCCGGTTTTCAGACAAAATCCCAGTGTCCCGGCCGGTTTATTTCACGTCCCGGTAAAAATATAATAGAATACCAAAAAAGTCTAAGAAAAAAAAAAAAAACAACCGTGAAGAATTATTTAGGACAATTACTTCGTCATTTGTAACATCGACTTGAAAAATTAATATTGGATTAGCTTGTGAGTGTTTTTACAACAAGATTAAAACTAAAAAAGACTTTCTGAAAAACATCCTAGCCAATGAAAACTGCATGTAAATATTGTTCAAATTTTTATTCCTCATTCAGAGTGTTTCTTCTTGCTAAAGTAACTAAGAAATATTAACGTGCAGGAAATAAATTTATTAAATTTATCTGCTTGTGTCATTTATTATTACCCTTGGGTTTCATTTCTTCACAGCATTCAGAATCAACTACCCATAACCTCTAAAGACCAGTCAAAGTGTGTATGTACCCTTTTGAACACTCGTGATGCGGAGGGGGCGGGGGATATTTCAGTGGCCCGGTTGAACATTTCAGAAATCAGGCAACCCTATTTATGAGGTAACCATGGGCTCGAGGAGTGCATCTCCACTCCTACCTGACTGAAACAAAAGCTTCTATCCTCTGGAACACTTCTTATGAGGTAATCATGAGCTTAGGGATCACATCGCCACCCCCACATGACTGAAACACGACCCCTGATTAAAAGCACCTCGGTTGTCAACACGTCTTTTGGTGGTCGGTCGCCGTTCCACGACCTCCCATTCACCAACCTTGGAACCTTGACCCATGAATCGTAACTCAACTGCTAATCTCCAACCCCAAAACGAGTCAAAAAATTCTCCCACGCATTTGGTGACTCAATCGCGGATAGTTTATAAACAATCGGGGAATTTTCCGCCGAATTTTATCGGGTCACAGCCAGTTTTGTGATTTGCCAAACGATTATTTTTCGTTATCACACGCTGGGTACGACTTTCTCTCTAATATTTACTAACATGCCGATAGATGAGAATATTTTTTGATAAACTAAAAAAAATGCATCGTTGTAAAGGCCAATTTAGATTAATAGCTTTTTCGAGGGAAGTATCTTTTTTTTTCTCTGTGTCTGCGTCAAAATAGCTTATCTGTGAGGCTACGAAAATTATTTTTAGTTGCGGTTGCATCAAAACGTCAATAACGAAAGTAAGAGATCTATCGAAACTTGCTTGGAGCCATGAAGATTTTGCAACCAAAAGACGCGCACTTGCTTCTTAGAATTGGAAGCAAGCATTTTTATTGCACGTGTCTTCTCTTGGAAAAATCTGCGGTTTCGATAAGAAGAATTTTCGAATATCGCTACTAACTGGGGGACAAAAAGAGGTGCTTTCCCCGGAGAATATCAAATGGGAGTTCCTTTTTGGGTAAAACCTGGGTTGCCAACCTTTAGGGACAATTTGAGACATCTGTGGTGATTTTGATTAGCAATTTGAAATTTTGCGGAGCAATTCGGTATTCTGTATAAAAATCAATAAAAATAACTAGAGTTTTGATAATCATTTTAAGTACTAGCATAAAAATAATTATTCTTAAATTAATAACAGCTTTAAACACTATATCCATCTTTGAGTATGCATCTTTAATTTCCCATATTAACATGTTTGACATGATAATATACAAATAGAAGCTTGTTTTGCAACCTGACTGGGGAAACGGCTGGTTCAGGCTCGGAAACGCGCATCAAAATAACTTCTTTACGGCGCCCCGGAGTTTCGTCATTTTTGCGGAGCAACTCCTCAAAATGCGGAGCAGTTGGCAACCCTGTTAAAACTATTTAAGCTTTTTCCTGCTAATTTCCATGGTTTAGGAAATAAGAATAGGGTTTCAAAAATAGCCCCCAATGAATTAATATTTTTAAAAACATTTTCTTTTATCATGATCTCACTTTAGAATTCCTGAGATGTTAGAAAAATTCCTGTCAATTGGTCTTTTTGCATTAGAATTCACTAATTCTGAACTAAAACGTAATGTTTACGCTTTATACAACGGACAAGAAACCAGAGGCGTTTCAGTTAATTTATTACTATTTCTATCCCTTTGCATCAGAGCTTATTCTTTAGGCAGGACACCGTTTTGAAGAACTTCATTAGTCTTAATCAAAATTCATTTTTTTTCTTTGTGTCAAAGTTTGCCTTCCTTGGCAAAAAATATCACTGGTGCATAGCAATCTTCGAAGAAATTAATTTTGAAACATTATTATTTTTTCTTTTTTTCTAATAGGGCTGCGTTAGGTGCCTTAGCCCGAAATTTTTAATTACAATTCCCATTTTTTCTACTTCATTAATACTAACTTAAGAAAAATGGACTTGTTGATGCCTTAATCAAGAACAAATTGCTTATTTTTCTTGACTTCTTTGAAAATTTTCGATTTCTGTTACTTAAATTCCTTTCTGTTAGAACCTTCTGCTCTTTGTAAGATAACCCACTGAAGAAGAAGACTTGCTTAAAACAAACTTCAATTCCAATTACCCTTGCACCATTCAACTGCGGCAAACTGGGTTTCAACTCTTGAAAAGTTTTCTTTTTGCAACTTGGGCACTAGAAATGCCCACTAAATAAGAACTTAAAAAAGTTATCGGGGAATCTAACTGTTGTAAAATACTGTTCTTTTGTAAGAAATTCGTATTTAAAGTATCTATTGTAATTTTCAATTTCGAACTCATTAGGTGGTTCATTACGAGTGCTCATATAACATCAAGTTATTTTGCTGTGGAACTACAAATTTTATCAACTCAAACAATGGATTTCTACTGAATTTTTCTACATTCGAATTTATTGATATGCCCCTTGATGGTTTTAATTTATGGTCCATTTATAAGGGACTGCTAAACTTTTGTATCTTATAACTTTGGGCCCACATTATACAGTGTATGAATCCTAGTATTGTATTTAATTATTAAATGTAAAGCTTTTAACAGGGCCGTCCCAAGGGGGGGGGGGGGGAGGTGAGCGGGGCAATCGCCCCGGACGCCATGAAATGAGGGGGCGCCGCAAGTGCCCTTCGTTTTTATCGAATACGACGACATTCACACGAAATGAGGGGTGCCTTGCGACGCCCCTCATCGTATGAAATGCCCCGATTGTATAAAATAAGGAGCGCCTAGAGGCGCCCCTCATTTCGTGTATCATAGATACACAGTCATAGACACACAACATAGAGAATCATTGCAATGATTATCTAGTTTTTTCCTAAAAGGGCACGAAACATTCTTCTCTCTCAGTCTCCAAAGTATTAGTTTCCTTTGTATCATTGAAGCAGATACAATTTCTGAGAATATAACTGTTTAGAATTAAACAAAAGGCACTTCTCCTTTGCCTAGTTCTCACCAAATTTGCTTGAATTCTGCCCCTGCGTGCAGTGACGTAACCAGGAAAAAGTTTGAAGGGGGCACATTGGAAAAACGAAAAACAGATTTTTTTTTTTTTTGATCGGATAAGAAAAAAGCTCAAAAGGTTTCCGGTCAAAATTTTGAAACTTCTAGTTTTAAAAACACTAGTTTAGCCTTAAAAACGCGATTATAAGTTATGTTTATTGCCATTTGGGTAAGTGAGGGAGCTCGGAGACTGTTTCCAAACGATTATTTTTTAAAATAGATTGAAATCAATTCCTTCTCCCTCCGCAAGTTTTCGAAATTGAAGTTTCAAAAATGCAACTTTAGACAAAATTTGAAGAATTTATGAATAGGAGGATCTGGAGCATTTCCCAGGAAAATTGTTCAAAATTATGGTTCAAAAATTCAAGCAATGTTTTACATTCAGGTGCTATTCTTCTTAAATTTTTTGTAAGTTTTTTTTACAAAACCCATTGCTTATGATATTAAAGAAAGGCGGCATGGGGACCCTTGCATAAATATTTTCTCAAACTCAAGTCTTAAAACGCAATTCGTAAGGCCATATTTTGTAACATTAGGGCCAGTGATTTTTCGAAATTAGAGCTCCAAAAACGTAATTCTCAGCAATTTTCGATGTTGTTGAGTATTTTTGGGTTTCTCCTTAAAACTTACAAATGTTTGATGCAAAAGAATAATATCCTTGTTTGCAACATAATATGAAAGTTGGTAATAAAATCGGTACAAGTAAAACCAAACGAGCTGATGTGTGCATCACATGACTTCCTTTTACTCCAATTTAAAGATAGTAGTGCCTCGAAATGAGCAAAAAAACACTTTAAATACTTTCATTCGAAGTCTGTTGCAAACCGAAGCAAAGAAAGCGTTTTGTACAGGAAAGTTTTCCCAATATTGGCAGTTTTAATGTGATTCAATGGTTAACTCTCTAAATATGGCCAAATTGAAACCAGATTTAAAAAAACAAACAAAAAAAGGCCTAATTTGTCGCTAAGTTGGCGACAAAACTGGGCGACCAAAAGCTTGGCGATATATTGCCAAGTGTTTGTCAAATTTTAGCACCGTTTGAGTTTACATTGAAATTAACAATGATTTTACCCCAAAACGGTATAAAAGACCCCCTTTGGAACATCTGAATGCAACCAAAAGAGAAGGTGAAAAACTAGACCCCATTTGGAGTCTATGTGCCAAATTTCAACTTTCTAGGACATACTGTTCTTGAGTTATGCGAGATATATACACACATACGCACATACATACGTACATACGGACGTCACGAGAAAACTCGTTGTAATTAACTCGGGTATTGTCAAAATGGATTCTTCAGGTGTCTATACGTTCTTAGGCATGTATCCTTGTGTGGTCGGGTTGAAAAAAAAAAAATCAATATTCATTCGGGGGCGAGCAAAATGGAAATTAAAGCCGATTTTTGAGTGAAAATTTTTTTGCGACTACGATACTTCTTTTTTTGTAAAAGGAAGTAAAAACTGTTGAAAAGAATCATTGGATGAGTTCAGATTGAAATTTAATATTTTGATGTAAATTACTTCGAAAAATATTTTCTATTTATAATCAGCAAATTATTTATTCGTATTCTTAGTTTGATCAATATGAATAACCAATTCAATTTTAATCATTTGTTTTTTATTTAGAGGGAGAACATTTTACTAGATAACATTTCCATTTTTCGAAAAGTTTTTGGAGCATTAATGTTTAAATAAAAGTTTTTGGAGCATAAATATTTGAAACAGATTCATTGCTTGTGTTTTAATTTGTACCATGCATACCCTTCTGATTATTCTGTTCATCAATAAGTAAAAAATTCAAGTATGTATTATGCACTGATGATATGATATGATATATGATGACTATAACTAACTTGATTTTTCTGTGTGTATTAGGGGGGGGGGGGGGCGCCAGGAAACTTTCACCCCGGGCGTCGCGCCGTCCACTCTTTGTACGGCCCTGGCTTTCAAATAAAGTAACTTTTTGAGACTTTGAATGAAATAGTTCAACCTCTAAAGTGTTTGGATCGTTTTAAAAGAAATATCCCAAGCGAATTTACAGTTGATATCTGAATACAATTTGAAGTGTGTTTCACAATTTTGCAGGTTCTAGGACATTTAACTTTTGCTCTTTAATATAAAATCATATCATGAGAAGCCACGAAACGAAACTTTTACGACCTTTTTAGCTTTAATTTAATCCCTTTTAGAATCTTAGGGGAATTGTAATAAACAACAAGGAAGTAAATAGAATTCCCAACTACGTTACCAATACTATTCTCTCAGGAAAACATTCAGGAAAACGTTTCTAAACTTTTTCAATCCATTTTAAAAGATCAGTTGAAAAAAAAAAGAACATTTAAGAAAGTTCACCAGACGTCTTCGTAACCCGTTGAAGCTAAACGAATTTTTGCCAGAACGACTTCTATTCTCAGATAATGCCCTCATCCAAATTCCAGGACTTTCACAGAAATGCAAATCTAGACCTGATTCTGAGAAACAACTAGCTGTCTTTTCAAAACTTTCCTGTCCAAGAACTACTTGTTGCAATTATGGAAAGAGATTGGAAACGGAATACTTCTGATGCATGTTTATCGTCTGGGGCAGGTCATCCATCAACCACAGGAATGTCTCTGGGGTTAGAAATGCATTGACAGACCGCAGTCTGGTTCCGATTTCTGCACAGCCATGTTTGTTGGTAAGTTCCCGATTCTACGCAGTCACATGCCTGTGGGCCATATCTTTTCAGTGGAAATTCCTTGATCACTTTTTGATTGCCCCAGCTGTCAACGATCTTGTGTGGTCAAAAAGTAAATTTGACATTTTATAAGTGGATCACACGGAAGATGATATGGTTTTCGGAGTCAAAACATGCAAATAGATTTCAGGTCAAACATCTATTCCTAGATTGATAATTTTTTTCGCAATGCAGGTGGCCGTTTTTCCCCCGCAGGACATACGAATCAAATATTTTGAGCTTGTTACTAGCTTGTTCCTAACAAGGGCGATGGACGGGGCCGACGAGAGACGGCCCTTGAAGGGCAAGGATCGGAATTAGGGTATTTTAAGTTTGATAAGTTCTCTGGGGGAGGGGGGGGGAGATGACCAGACAAGGGTTCTGACTTGGTTCTCGACTCCTCCTGGCGATGGAACTTAGAGACTCGGTTGCGAGTCGGAGTCGGACTGACTTTGTGATGAAGGAGTCTCAGTCTGGCATTTTGTCTTTGGTTTCGCAACCATCTCAGGGTAGCGGAGTCAGACTCGGAGTCGGGGTCTATGATTTTCCCTCCGACTCCACAGTCTTGCTTGAAGGGGTTCATTACTGAAATATGAGCAAACACATCAGAAGAAAGGGTGAGGGAGAATCATAAGGGTAACTTCAAACCACAAATACGGATTCTAGGACTCTATTTCTGAAGTTCGTAGAAATTTTTCGTCCCCCAAACGCAGTTTTAGAGTGTCGATTTAAGGCGGGATGAGGACGGGAGAGGAGGTCATAAATTTCATGACCCACTATCCAGATCCGTTTTTGGTTCTTTTTGCACCTTTAAAAGTATACCAAAAGTCTTTGAACAAAGGCACAGCTCACGTTTTGTATAAAAAATAATATTTTACTCTTTATTAAACATTATTTCATCACCTCAGAGCAACAGTGAGTTAGTTATCTTAGTGTTATTTCTGGGATTAGATATCTTACTATTGCTCTGAGGTGACGATTTGTTATTTTAAAAATATTAGACATTATTTTTTAATTCATGTACAAACATTGTTTACAATTAGATTACAAACTCTTTTCTTTTATTGTCTTACTAGTGGTACCCGCACGGCTTCGCCCGTAATAGAAAAATTAAAAGGTCTTTTGGTTCGCCTGTATTTACGAATAATGTATTGTGAATTTTCTCGTCAATTGGCTTGTACTCATGTTACGGTTCCACGTTATGATAATTTCGTATCTCGCCAATTGGCTTGTGCCCATGTTACGGTTACACATTATGATAATTTCGTAATTTATGATAGTTTTTTTTCTTAAAATTGGAATAAAAAAAGAACCACATCGAATTTTCGAAAAATCGCTTCGAGGTGCACACCCCCATGCTACATACTAACTTCGTGCCAAATTTCATGAAAATCGGCCGAACGGTTTAGGCGCTATGCGCGTCACAGACATCCTACAGACATCCTACAGACATCCTACAGATATCCTACAGACATCCTCCGGACAGAGAGACATTCAGCTTTATTATTAGTAAAGAAGTTCAGCTGTTTTTTTTTGTTTCACACGGTAAGCTCCATCTTCAAAAATAGCTGCTGATCAATTTAACATCATTCAACAGTCAATTCAGTAGTGTATTTACTTTCTGAGTAGAGGTGATTTGAGTGTTTGCTCTTAAATTCAATGTGAGTGAACGCGTTCATGGAACTAGTTATAATTTTGTGAACTTTATATTCTTTTAAAGTTTTAAATTTAAAGTATATGTGCATACATTCAATTAATATTATGACCATTGAAAATTTGAAATTTTAGCAACTATTTTTCTTTGTTAAAAATTTTCTTATTGATTTAGTAGTTTTCAAACGAAAAAGAAAAATGTAAGGTTGTAAAACATATTTTCTTCCGGATAGATTTCTTTCCCATTTGCAAATAATGACCTTCTCTCCGGAAAATTTTTAATTAAATATACATCACATTATTTTCGTCAGAATGTTCTGACGAAGTTCAATCAAAAAAAAAAAAAAAAAAAAAAATCGAGGGGCAAAAAAAGCAGTTCTATCTTAAAATATTTACTTTGTTTTGGAAGTCACGAAATATTTTTCATCATTTAAGTTCATTATGGAAAACTTCAAGATTTAAGGTACAATTATAAGAAAACTTCAAAGACAATTATGCAACGGAAAAATATCCTTAAAAAAAATAAATTAAAAAAATAATAATAAAAAAAAACAATATAGTTTTCTATTACATTCGTTGACAATAAGAGTTATAATTTTAACCCCCCAGGAAACTTTTTCCGGAGCGCCTAAGCGCCATTTATTGAAATTTGAATCAAGATTCTGACAACAAAACCACTTCAAGTGCTGTTTAAAATTAAAATCACGTATTATTAGAAACCCATTTAATTGATTCCCATTCAAATCATTTAGTAACAGAATCAAGTTTTATTTCCAGCTGGCTAAATTATTCCAGAGAACATTTGATCTCACAAAAAAGTATTGATTGCAAACATATAATTATATGTCTTGACCTTCATCAGTATTTTATTGTTACTTGCATTTTAATCATTCATTTATTGATTAATTTATTTGAAATTTAAATATTTAGTACAATAAATGTCTTAAACTTTTTCATTTGTTGTTATTCACAGACAAATTGCTAAACATATGACAATTAAAAGCATATTTCTTATTTGTTTTTCCCCTCCTTTTGAAAAATTATTACTTACCACAATTTTAAAAACACTCTATACCTCTTATGCAAATATTCATTTTGGATCAAAAGATCAACCAAATAATGAAAAACAAAAAAAAATTAGAAATTCAAAAACAGGTTTGATTTCTCAGAACAACAAAGATCATCAGCCGAACACGCGGAGAAACTTTCACTGTAAACAAAAGTCCTCTGTGTCTTTTTACTTCTTCCTTCCTTTTGTTGAGGAAGTTTCAGAACAATCGCCAAGTTAAAAGGACTTCGCAAAAAAAAAAAAAAGCAATTTTCTTCTAATGTTAAGAACCTTGGAAATGGCTATATATTTGAAAATAGGAAGAATATTCTGTTTCAAAGCATTGAAGTTTTGATTTCTTTCGATTGCATGTTTGCGTTTTTCCTCCAACCATACTTTTTCTCAATGATATGTTAAGCTTTTGACAGTCTATTTCCGTAATCAAAAGTTGTTTATAGAACTGTTTAATGATTAAGTGTGTGTATTTCTTGTATTGTGGCGTCCACTAAGGGCAGATTCGTACTGTTAAAAAAAATGATAGCTTATGTTTATATGCTTTAATAGGATATTTGTGATGATGATATTATTGTTTATGGGATAACAAATTTCAGCTGATTTATGACCATCAACATCGTAAAGATAAACATTATGATGATGACAGGATACTGACAAAAGTTTATCTCAAAGTGCGTTAATATTAAAGATAATATCAGCGGATGAAAAATTTTGGAGCATTTTCTCACAGGAAGGACATTAATTTATGAAGATTATCTTTTCTTGCGAATTCAAAAAGATAAAATAAAAAATTTAAAAGGAGCCCAATTAAATTACACCTCAGGATGGAAGTGTAAGCCTTTAGAGGCGTTGACCTGTCACTTTCATCATGGTCACGTGACAGATCTTCTCGCTTCTCTTGGAGCGTTAACTCACTGGCTCTAATTGGCTTAATTTTGTCAGATCGATTTATACAAAAATTTCTCGCCAAAAAGCGGTAAATAATTCTAACATCATTGAAATTCGGAGTTGCAGGTGAATGTCACGTGACAGCCTAATAAAACCTGTTTCCTGTTGTCGGCTGAAACAGCAACCTTAATCTCTCTCTCTCTTCTAGATGTCTACTCTGTGGTTAAACCAGAAGAGTTCAAAGCATAGGCGTGTTAGACTTAGTGTTGTAAAACAGAGCGCTGAATATCATTTTAGTGTACTTTTTTCTGAATTGACAAATAAAAGAAAAAAAAATACATTGACATTTTGACTCCAACGTTGAAGACATTTTCAACGTTGGAGTGAACCTTGCAAATAAATTGTTCAGATTTAACACAAGAGATTATTTTTTTCAATTTGTCCATCTGTTGGATTTGGCTTTCAGTTGCAGATGGCCTTCCAAAATATGAATGTGGTTTCTCAACAAATAAAAACCAGCAGCTATTGGCCGGTGCTCTTGAAAGAAAACACTTAGAAGTTAAGTTACTGAAGACCTGGTTCTTACTGAAGACCTATAAGTTCAGTTGTATATGCGAAAATAGAAACTTTTAAGTTAGGGCCGTATACAGGGGGGGGGGTAGGGTTCGATCCCCTCCCCCCCAAAAAGTTCGGTTTGACATTTAAATGTTCGTTTATACTTAAAAATTTCCAAAATATATTGTTCCAAAACTCAAATTTCTTTCATATGTATATTAATTGCATAAAACGCTTTCACAAAAGACAACCCGACGACTTGAACATTAGCACATCTTTCTTTATTGTTCGTCAGCTCCGCATGAAAGTTTTTAAACCCTTCCCGAAATTATTTTATGGTTACGGCCCTGTTTTAAGTTGACTAAGGTGACTCAGGACCTCGCGCGAGTTATTTCGGGTTAATGATTTACCCTCGTATTTATGGCGATATTGCTACCAGCTTTGAATTTTGCCTGAAAACCACGTGATGTGTACATAATCAACCAGGTAACATAGCATAGACGGAAATAATTCTCCATAAACGCCTCCTTCGACCATCCAACACGAGAATCGTGCATCAATTGAGAAGAAGGAAATTTAAAATAATAAAAGAGGAACTGTTGAATGAAAGTAGTAAAAGCCCTAACCACAAGACCGGAAGCGGTATCAAGGGCGGCACGCGAGAATGAGAAAATTGTTATGTATTCTTGTTAAAGATTCTATCCACTAAACTCTGCCCTGCCTTTTGTACAACAACGAACACGTTCTAAAACGGGCACGTGACGTTGTAACGCTCACAAATTTTTTTTAGAATGAGTAATGTTCACGAGGATTGCTTTTTGCTTCGTTGTGTGGTCAAACAAAGAGTATGGATGTTAATTTAAAAGTTAAGAGATTTTCGATGAGATTTTTCAAATAGTGTGAGTGACAATTTGATTTACTTCGAAAATAAAATGAGATAGAAAAATACAGATTACAGCTCATGACTAGGAATTCTGAATAAAAGCCAATGGCTTCCAGAGTCACTGTTAATGGTTAAAATGGTAGCCACTTAATGACTTTTGGTAGTCATTTTTTTAAAGATATTCAGGGCAAAAAAATAAATAGTCATAAGGGAGTTTACTATTATATACGTTGCCAAGGTGGAGTCGTAAAAATATAGATTACAGCTCTTGACTAGGAATTCTGAGTAGAAGCCATTGACTTCCAGAGTCACTGTTAAAGGGTAAAATGGTAGCCACTTAAATGATTTTTGGTAGTCATTATTTTTAAAGGTATTCAGCGCAAAAAATAAGTAGTCTTAAGAGAGTTTACTTTCATATACGTTGCCAAGGTGGAGTCGACTGCTGTTGTAGCCTGATGTACGATATGATTTTCAATAAATAAAGAAACACATGGGCCGCCACTTTTGGTGACTAAGACTTGATTTTTTAGTAGCCATTTTCAATGAAATGGTCCACCATTGGCGACTGGCGACCACTAATCTAGAGTTTTAATGTAGATTAAAGGTTGCCATTTGATATCCAATTGTAAGGGATGTAATTCATTTTCAGATGAAATTTCAGATCCTCACTAGAACATAAAATGTTTTCCGTCAGCTGAAATTTTTTTGTACGAGTATGCTTCAAAAGATTCTTTTTCTTCAAGGATTTGCTCTCGATTTGTATGATTTTGTGTTCAATATCTAACATTGTTCTTCGAAGTAAAGAATATTAATATTAGTGCAATGAGGCTATTTCCCAATTTTCTTTTCGTATGTACATCTGTGAAGTGATTTTCTTTCAAAATTTGACTGATTATGTTCACATTTCAATCAATCGGCTATGCTTGATTCAGTGAACCAAAAAAACGAAAGCAAATTAAATGTGAAATACTTAAAGGCAAATACTTTACAGTATGATTTTAAGGACTTGTTTTATGCAGATTTTTTAAATTGAGTTGTTATAAAATGATGATTTGCTATAAAAACTAACAACTCTGAAAAGTGTACCTGAATTGTTTTTTCGTCGTACCTGTAAAAGGTGTCGAAAAAAGCACCTATAAATGAATATAATTTTATTATTTTTATTTTGGTAACGTAATACTATGTTTTTTCCAAACAAAAATTTGAAATTAATTTTTTATCATTGTATTTAATATCAAACTTTGCAGTACAGTTTTGGTGTAAAATGTTTATAATATCAACTTTTTTTTCATCCCGCTTTGATTACACCTAATGAGTTTGCCCACAAGTAAATGAATGGAAGATTTCGTTTAATGTCAAAGAGTGATAGTAGCGTTTAATTTGTTTAAACGTAGATTTCTTTTCATCTAATCTGAAAACAAACTGAATTGAAATTCATTTCAAGAAAAAGAAACCCGATAGTGACATCCGATGACAGTTCATATTTAAGAACTAAGATGCAGTAATGTCTTGGAAGAAAAACATTTTGTGAAGCAACGGTAAAAAGAGTTAATTACCAGTTATAAGATTCTAGAAATTTTTAAGGCGTTTGATTTGTCTTTCTGCCGAAGAACACAAATATTGTTGAAAGAATGCCGCATTTTACGGATGTAAGTATTTATTATAGTTGAAAATATTTACATATATGTCAAGAAGGAGGCTTGTCTCCTCCAACACGAATTTATGAAGAGTAATTGTACCATGACATGTTTTATTGTTAATCTGTGTGACAATGTATAGAGGATTTTTTTTACACGGTTCTGCAACACACTTAACACTTTCTAACCAGCATTTTATTTCTAATTCTTTCTTTCATTAGTCTTTTCAAAATCAGCAAAAAGGTATTCTTGACATTTGCATTTTTATTCTTCTGGTGAAATTTCTTTGTATTTCATGGTAGATTTAAGTATTTTTCTAAGGATTTTACACTTTGACATAGTAGTGTTTAATTTTTTTTTTCAGCAATTTCTCCAATTTTCCAATAAGGTGGTATCCTTCAGTAAAAAGTACTACTTTTAGTCATTAAAATGGATAGAATGAGCCAAAAAAATAAATAAATAAATAAATAAATAAATAAATAAAAATAAAAATAATGATAACATGGGCCCAGAAAATACTTTCATTTTTCCCAACAGTTTTTTTTAAATTAATTTTTTAAAATGTCCGATTTTTCAAACAAGGCGTGGTTTTTTTGACGTCACAAATGATGCACTTTGCCGCATCTTTCTACTACGTTTCCACGTTATGATAATCAAGAAGCGAATTAAAATTGCACTCTACGCTTGCTATCAACCCTATCGTTGCCAATACACGTGAGTAAAGATGCGAATAAAATATTTTGCTAGGTGAATGGCAACACAGAATGGCGTTTCATCATTTGTGATGTCAACGCCAAAAAATGTAAACAATGAAAGTTCACCGATTTAAGTAATTTTTTAAAAATATTAAACTTAAACAAATTTTTAAAAAATGGTCAGATCCTATGTTTTGAAGCATGCTCTTTCAGAAAAAAAGACTTTTAAATTTTTGGAAACGACCCCATTAGAACGACATTCGAGAGTTTCTCGAAACGGCAACTTTATGACATTATTTTATCCCCACGATTAACTACAAAAGTGCAGAAAAAGCCATTTAACGGAAAAACTGACATTTTGCCCCGCATTGACAGTTTATATATTTAGTAAAAAAACAATAAATTAAAAGGGTAATAAACAAAATTTTTCTTAAGAAATCACAAACTTATTTTTGGTTTCTTAAGCAATTGTTTTGTTTATTTCCATTTAAAATTGTTCCTTTTTCTTTGACATTAAACGTTACTACTAATAATAAAGCTGAAAGTCTGTATATATGGATCTTTGTATGTCTGGATGCCTGTTACGTGCACAGCGCCTAGACCGTTTGGTCGATTTTCATGAAATTTGACACAGACTTAGAGTGTAGCATAGGGGTGAGCACCTCGAAGCGATTTTTTCAAAAATTCGATTTTATTCTTTTTCTATTTCATTTTTAAGAACATTTTACCGAGCAAATTATCATAACATGGAGTAGTAAATTACCAAATTATCACAACGCGGAATTGTAACATGGGCGAGCAAATGAACATAACAAATTGGCGATGAATTCATCATCCATTATTTGTAAATATACTGGTGAACCAAATGAACTTTTAATTTTCTACTACGGGCAAAGCCGTGATGGTACCGCTATGAAATATAAGAGCTGTCACGTGCAGGAGGTAATGGCGACTTTTTTGTGGAAAGGCCAGGGGTGCCCAGAGGGGAAGTCACTGTGACCTTCCAAAAAATTCGTTATCCTGCAAATTTTGTCCGGTGATTCGGCAAAATTTGGAGTTCATTCGGCAAAAAATATCATCATGCGGAGAAATTTGATTCCATTTGGCAAAAGTTTTAGTTCATCCGGCAAAGCTTTCATCATTCGTCGAAATTTAGAATTCCATTCGTCAAATTGAGAATTTTCGCCCTCCTAAAAGTTTAAGTTTCCTGGGAAGAGCCCAAAAAGCGGTAACATAAAAATGAAATAAAAGTAAAAAAACACTTATTTTTGGTGTAGGAGGGATGTTGAGAATAACGCTAATTAGAACTAATTAAAAATAGTTCTGGAGACAGATAAAATAATCGAGTGAGTGTATAGCATTGTTCAGATTCACGGAGCTTTTTAAACACGAAGATTTGCTTGCGCTTAACATTTAGAAAAGATATGCCTACGTAAAATCGTGAAACAATTCGCTAATTAGTTTGGAAGGAAACATTTCATTTAGAAAACAAATTACTTTCTGAAGATAACGTTATATCTGTTAATGTATTTTTCCCAATCGTCATTTATGCCTAATTTTTGAGTTTTCTTTTGCTGTAAAATCCACATTATTTTCTGAATAAAGTATTGCACTTTTTTTCTTATATCAGCAGGGTTACTTGATATCGATTACCAATCTGTGAAGCAAAGTCTAGTTCAGATTTTGAACTTGCCTGTTTTTGCTTATTGTTGTTCAAAATTAATTATATTAAAGTCCGAAAAACATACAAGATATTTTCTTGTCAGTAATTCGGATTCATTTCATAATACACCCGATTCCAAACGGAAATATTAAAATTTTTTTTATAACCTTTTTATATTTTTGGAAACGTGTTTGCATTTTTTTTTCTTTGATTACTCTCCTTTTCTTTAATTGTTCTCCATTCTTAATAAACTGGTCAAGAATTAGTTTCATGGCGTCGTTCGTGGCGTTCAAACATACATGGCGTCGAACATTGCGTGCACTCAAGGCGCCATATCTGTTGGATCAAGAAACTGTATTCTCAGCATCATTAAACAAAATTTGAATTTTTGAAGTACAACCGCTAACACTCGTATATGAGCCCCTTTCCTTTCTGTGGAAGGGTTTTGGTTAAAAAAATGTATACATCTGGAGTCAATGACTTCCAGATAAAATGCTTTGAATTTCATTCCAATCTGGGTACATACACCTATCTTTTCTTTTCTTTTAATTTTCTGAGCTAATTAAGTATTTCATGATTATTGTTGTAATGTTAAGCATATTATTTAGTCCGAAATACAAACAAAAGTTTGTTCTTGAAAGTAATTCATAGGTCCTCACGATGCTGCTCCTATAGCGAAAACCGCCTCCAGGTTGCATCCATGTCCTACACACAAGCGCATACATACACAACTACACACACATACACCACCACACACATACAAACACATACACACAACTACCCACACATTCATGCCTTCACACAGACACAAACACATATGCCTACACACACCATACACATACCCCCCCACACACATTCATATACACAACTACCCACACACTTATGCCAGCACACACACAAACACACATGCCTACACACACATACACATACCCCCTACACACAAACACACATACCCCCACACACAAACACACACGCCTGCATACACACACTCGTGATTGCGAAAAACATAATTTGAATTCAAGATGTCAAAATTCAAGTTAATTTTTTTTTAAATTACTCTACTTTAAACTCATGAAAAATATCGCCTGCTGTTTTTTTGTTCTTTCCTTTTTTAAGGAACGTCCTTCGATTAGTTTAAGGGGGTGGGACGTGAACAATAGCTCCTACACATTTCAGTTTTCGAAACGCCGTGGAAAAGATGAGCGTTCTAAACTGGAATAAGTAGCAGTTTTAGGCAATTTTAAACAGAGCTCTGACCCATAACATATCGGAGAACTTCTGTCTCTCACCTTTGACATTGAAGAAACTTTCATTCAGCACTTTTCCCCGCTCCCGTTTCGAACTCTATGGGAGGCGCGCCACCCCAAATATAGTCCTCTGCTTCGAAAAAATCGGAGATGCACTTCTCCGTATTATTCCAGGCCACGCGCGCATCACAATTGTGGTGGTGGCGCCACGCCAACACAAACCGCTTGAACTTTAGGTTACCATATGCCGCGTGCCGCACATTCCTAGCGGCGTGACGTAACAACAGAATATTCCACGGATTTGCTACGCACCACTGAATGCTCGCAACTTTCACTTGAATATGAAACACACCCCTTTTCCGATAACAATGATTCGGAAATAATCATTTTAACTTTGAGTCAATATGGTAGTCTATCGGCAATTTCTAATGTTCTTAAAAACTTTTATTGGGTGTTCGTAACATACATTTTATCTGGTAGGTATACACAGGGGCGGCATTTCAACATTTCATTTGGGGGGTCGAGTTTTTTTAAACATGAATTTTATCAATGTGGAATAAAATACGAGTACATTTTTTTTAAGTAAGGTCATTAAAGAAATTCAAATTTTAATATCCACACTTTTAATTTATTTTATAGTCAGCTATAACAGAAAAGTTGTTGATACTACCGTTTCTAAAGTAAATTTTTAATGCACGATTTTTGGAATCCAGAAGAAGAGGAAATCTTGATACTATATTCCGTCAATATCCAGCGGCATGCTCTTGGCAGTATAGCTGAAGATGAAAGTCTCGCTTGTCCCATCATGCACCAAAAAAAAAAATCTCTAACCTTCTGAGATACGAAAATGATCTTTCACAGTTAGCTGAGTTGATTGGAATCGGTGAAAAAATTATTTAAGCTACAAAGTTATGTTAGAAAACGCATCTTTAAAATTTTTCTCTTTAAAAAAAAACCATGCAAGTTTAAAATTTGTGCTCTAGTCTTCATTTTTCATCATTGAAGTACACTGGCTCTTCGCAAAACAATTCTTTTTGCTTCGTTCAACAACTTTTACTTGTAACTGAAATATTTTATTTATCTTGTTCAATAACCTGCACATATAATATTGAACTTAGATTTATCACTAAATCTTGTGTTAATTTCATTAGAAACTGAATGAATATATTATTTGATACAAAATATTGAGTCAATCATTTGACTTTGCATCATCATGTGGATTTTTGTCACTTTTTGTTTATTTATTTTTTAATATGTCCAATAAATCCAAATTAACAAGAAGCTCTCAATAGGAGCTCGATCAAGAGTTCTAGCTTTAACTTTTGAAGACCATTTTGTGCCTCATCCAGCAAAAGTATTTGTTGATGCACGAATATTTTTCAAAAATAGCGTGTCTTTTGTAAGAAGTTTCCATGAAAGTATACAATGTATTGAACTGCTCAAATATGCCTCTTAACAGGAGGAATCAATGTTCACTCACTAACTGAACGTATATTTAAAATATGAGCGCAACAATGAACTCAAAATACCAAGAAACTTCTCGTAAAAATCGGGCCAGTCACACTGCACTGCCCTTTCACATTAGAAGCAGAAGCATCATCTTAACACTGCACTTACAAGTATGAGGCATTTAAACCATATGAGGAAATTTCTTTAGTTGAAACAAACTTATTCCACCATCTATTTTTTTATTATGAAAGTTCTGAAAATGATTCATGAATTTCAAAGTTTTTATCCAAATAGCGAAAAACACTTGCTCGTGGCTGGACAGGTTTCGAGTTTCATCAACTTTTACTAAAGATCATCTGCAGATTTTTTTTTTTTTTTTTTTCAACTTCCTATTGCATATGATCACTGATTTGCGCGTTAGGTAAATTGAATTTCCTGATTTCTTAATATTCTGCGCAAAATATTTGGGGGTGCAACCGCCCCCTCTTGCTCCCCCTATTTGCCGCCCCTGGGTATACATAAGGTGATCATTAGTCCCGTTTTCAGGTATCTTGTCCCTTACACGACACTTAAAATGAATGACCTCTCGGAAAAGTCGGAGTCTACAGTCACACACGAAATAAATGACGTTTTGGTCGAGTCAGACAGCCTGTACTGGTATGTAAAACAAATGACATGTTTTCGTTATTACTTTACATTGACACTTAAAATGTATGACGTCTCGGAGACGTCAAGGAATCTACAGTCGCAAATGAAATGAATGACTTCTCGGAGACATTAAGGAGCCTGTAATGGAACATGAAATAAATGACGTCTTTTAGACATCCTACTACTATGACACTTAAAATGAATGAAGTCTTGAATATGTCAGAGTCCAGTTACTCATGACATGAATGACCTCTCGGAAACGTCAAAGAGTCAGTAGCAGCACATGAAATGAATGACGTCTCGGAAACGTCAAGCTGTCTGTAGTGGCACATGAAATGAATGACGTCTCTAAGACATCATTATAGAATGGAACTTGAATTGTATGATGCCTCGGAGACGTCATATAATCTACAACTGCAAATGAAATGAATGACATCTCACAGACATCATTGTATTCCTCGTAAAGTTATCGCAATTTTATGTAATTTATTTGATTTTTAAAACTGACTTTGGTGTTTTAAAAAGGAATCAATTATTGTCTACCCATCTCTTAAATATTTCAGAAAATTTAAATTTTGTACAGTAAAAAATAACTCAAATTTATTTAAAGATTTTGGGCCATTCCACAAAAAAATCAACCCTTTGTCCAGCATGGGACACGCGGTTCATATATTTCCTTAAAAAGTAATAATTTTAAAAAGTAATGACGAAATTCTTTGCTCAAGAAATAACACGTAAGTTTGTAATTTGTTAAGCAGAAATTTTTTTTTCATTAATGTTTTAAAGTATTATTTTAAACAGGGGTGCCAACAGGGGGGGGGGAGGGATTATGGCACTAGTTGCGCAATCAAAAAGTTTTTTTGGGGGGGGGGATTTTAAAAGTTATTTATTTATTTATTTAAATTTATTAATGAAAAAAATTTAAATTTATGTATTGATTTATTTTTTATTTAAATTGTTTATTTTATTTATTTTTATTTTATTCCGTTTATATTTTAATTAATTCATTTATTTAGTTTGTGTGTGCAATGTGTATATGTTTTTGACGTAGCACACAACTTTTCTTTTAAAATAATATAAATAAAAGAAAAAAGAAAAAACATATTTAAAAAAAATCATAAAAAACATTTAAAAAATAACTTTACTTTTTTTTTTGGGGGGGGGGGATTTGCGCCATTGAATTGGGGGGGGGGGTGCCCATACCCCTGATTTTTTATGAAATATATGAGGCGTCTCGTGCGGGACAAAATGACCGTTTTCCGTGGAACGGTCCGTTTTAGTATCGAAGTTTGAGAGTTCAATCTATAAAGTTACTTATTTTCATAATTTTCCTTTTTTATGGTTTAAAAGCACCAACTCCATTTATTTAATTAATTTCAGAGTTTTTTATGGTATAAATTTTAAAAGGATCAAGTTAAGTAATGCAACGAATATGCTTCGGAAAATTTCAAAGCACTTCCACAAAAAACGTCATTTAAACGTATTTATTCATTCTTAAAATTCCAAAATACTTGATGCTTTCAACCCTACAACATTTTGCATTTTTTTTCTTGTTCCCCATGCAAATTCAATTTGAAATTCAACAACCATGCCAAAATTAATTAATCTCAGTGCATTACGTAAATGGATTTCGTAAGGTAAAAAACTTACATAACACACCCTTTTTCAATGACGTCGTAATTAAGTCATAACTGGCTTACATAAAAGTAGTCATTTGCAAATTTTTATTCATTAAAAGAGAGTGATTACTGCCAAGAAAGATTTTACATAAATTGGGAAGCATCGTCAAAAATCAAAATAATTTTCAAGCCTCATTCTGAAGCAAAAAAAAATTCAGTGCAATTTGTCCTTATGATGATATCGATTTGCTCCAATTCACAACGTTCCTTTTTTTTTTCGAACCTCAACCACAGTCAATGCATAAACAACGTCATTAGCAATAAGGTTCATTAATAACCAATCATATACCGAGAAACTTCTATAGCTGTCACGTGGATCTCTTACGTCATAGAATTACATACGTCAGACTATTACTTTTATAACCTTCGTTTTTTTCTTCCGATCATGTTTTGGGATTATTTTCCGCAGCCGTTCGATGAGATTAAATTGTCTTTCAAATTAAAAGGTTAGAGGGTGGACGTAAATTACGGTTAATGAGTTCTTATATTGATCTGTGAAATTGCGCTATAAGCTTTATTTCCTTAATTAAGATTTATCGCAACATGTGCGTAAAAAGAAACCGTTGCGTAAAAAGATATGTAATTCTGACGTCTTTCATGAACCTATTGACTGTTCAATGTCTTCATGTGCAAATTTGACAGAAATGTTCCGTATTTTTTGACAGCACTCTATCGGTCGATTGTTTCGAATTAAGTTTTGATCTTTTCATTAATTTTCATAATTTTCGTATTTTTTAAGCAACATTAATATAGATACTTAGCCCATCACTTTATTTAACAAAAAAGAAGATAAAGCTCTAGAAGTATTATTTCTGTGTGGTTTTGCACATTTAGAACCTTGCATAGTTAACTAATCAGTATTAAACCTTCTACAACTTGTCGTCTAACGCAATAAATCTTAAAGTTGGGCTCTAATTGCAGAGGAAAACAATACTGCAGTAATATATGTTACAGCTATTTGTAAATTGTTTGCTGAAATGCCTTACAAGCTCTGTTTTTTATTACTTATCGTCTGCAGCAATTTGTATTTCTTTGCAAATATATAATGAAATTATCGTCTGTGCTATTTGCTTTTTAAAACAGCAACGCTAAAACAATTCGCAACTCCAGAGCTCGAATACGCTACCTTGCGGATATTTACAAAACTGCCGAAAAAACTAAAACACTGCGTTCCACGAGTTCATTTTGGGCAAAACAAACAGTTTGTTATGTGTGTTTTTTTTATTTGCGTAATTCATCATTTGGAATCGTCATTCGCAATAGCGTAACATCAAAAATATCTGATATAAACTGTGAGTACACATTTTATTTATTTTGTTCTGAGTGAATTTGAATAAATATCAGTTTTTCAATTTGATGGAAAAAAGCGGACTTAACAACATTGACATTTAACAACTAGAGCCATGCTGAAAAATTACTCTTTTCCTTAACCTAATTCCACACAAATGATATAAATAACGTTTGTTACTATAGCATCCAACTGAAATGGACAGTATGCAAATAAATTTTCTTGAAAATATTTATCGCAGAACAGATTGAAAAATCCAGAAAGAACGTTAAGAATTTGAACAATAAAAAATAAAAGTTTGGAATTTTTATCGCTAAAATATCGCGCCAACTTAACTTTATTGCTCTGAAAAAGCTGTCATTATCGGTGGAAGAGTTAGGGAAGAGATAGGGTTATAGTCTTAAAATTGTGTGAAAAAATAATGTATCTTGACAAGATTTCGCATATCAGTTAAATCATTTCCATGACGAATGAATTAAATGCATGATGATTTCTTTTGATATCCAATCATATAGTCATAGAAATAAATTATCTAGTGTTAAATGTTACTCTTGACAGTCTGTCACGTATGTGCACTATGTGACAAAAATGTCAACAAATGCCGGAAATGTCACGACACTGGACATAATATGTACTTATGTATAGAAAAAACGGTACAAAATGAAAATGCTGTTCGAAGCGAACCAAAACTTTTTGAATTCCGAATTCAAAAGCGTGAAAATGGCTGCTTCAGAAAAACTTACTGTGTGTTCTGCATTAATTTTTACTTTCGTAATACTTTTTGATTTCTCTCTCTCTCTCTCTCATACATGGGTCAGAATAACCAAAAGTCTTTTAAAAATCTTTTCAAATGAATAAAGAACAAAAAATCATACATGCGAATAAAAATTTCTCTCTTTTCCTAAGTTTAGAAGCAATTTATACGTTACAGCGTGCGTTTGTTTTTGTTTTTTCATCCGCCATTAGACAGTGACTGCAGCGCCCCCTATAGTTTGTTGGAGTTGCAAATAACAATAAAACAGTAATTATGAAAAAAAAATTAAAGTTATTCCTGCAATTAATAAATATATCGTTTGCAATGCTTTACATTTGATTCTGTCGAGTATTTTCGATCAGCAGCTACGACTTTTGAAATTCGACTGGAATAGTCCTAGTTCTCATATATTCTCTCTCTATTCCTCAATGGGATTGTTGCCTTCAGTCGAAAATACTACTTTTAATCACGGAAATTTATAGAATAAGCAAAAAAAAAAAAAAATGCACCCAGAAAATACTTTTATTTTCCCAACAGTTATTTTTTAATAAATTTTTAAAATGTCCGATTTTTCAAACAAAGCGTGATTGTTATGACGTCACAAGTTATGAGCTTTACCGCATATGTCAACCGCATTTCCCCGTTACGATAATCAAGAAGCGAATCAAATACTGGCTCTTCGCTTGCCATCAACCATATCGTTGCGAGTACACGTGAGTAAAGATGCGAATTAAATATTATACTCTGTGAATGGCAACAGTAAATGGTATTTCATCATTTGTGATGTCATTGACAGAAGAGTTAACAATAAAAGCTCACCGATTAAAGTAATTTTTTTTGAATATTGAACTTTGTCAAATTATTTAAAAAATGGTCAGAACTATGTTTTTAAGCATGCTCTTTCAGAAAAAAACATTTTTAAAATTTTGGAAACTACTCCATTATTAAAAAGGACTTCTCCAGATGGGAGAGGATTGGTGTGTCATGTTGTGGAGTAGTTAAGGTCGCTGTATTACACCAACACGGACTTGATCACCAGCCATGCGTCAAGGGTGGAGCCCAATACTTCTGTCGAGCTTTATGACAATCCGAAGGCTTCACGTTGAAAAGTAGGGAGTTGGTGGAAAAAAGGAGCGGGGACCAAGCAAACCAAAATTCTTGATTTTAAGCAATTTTTCAAATCCTAGTATGTTACTGTGTTTGCATGTCAATACTCCTATGGCGACGCTTTCCCCAAGAGAACAGTCTGATTATGACATTAGTAAGGGCTCGTCATTAAAGGTCACGAGGGAGCATTGAGAAGAGATAAAAGGGAGGGAGTGAAGACTTTCATTCGTGAAGCAACAATCCCAAATCATGTGATAGATTTTGAAGCAAAGAACGGGGTTGTTTCCTTCAGTCAAAAGTACTACTTTTAGACACTGAAATTGATAGAATGAGTAAAAAAAATAACATGAACCCAGAAATTACTTTTATTTTCCCAACAGTTATTTTTTAATTAATTTTTTAAAATGTTCGATTTCGAAAACAAGGTGTGGTCTTTATGACGTCACAAATGATGTCCTTTGGCGCATTTTTCACTTCGTTTCCACGTTATGATAATCTTGAAGCGAATTAGAATTGCGCTCTACGCTTGCTATCAACCATATCGTTGCCAATACACGTGAGTAAAGACGCGAATTAAATATTTTGAGCTGTGAATGGCAACACTGAATGGCATTTCATCATTTGTGATGTCACACGACAGAAGCATAAACAATGAAAGCGCACAGATTTACGTTATTTTTTAAAAATGAAGAAATTATTGAAACTTTAAGAAATTATTTAAAAAATTGTCAGATCCTATATTTTTAAGCATGCTCTTTCAGAAAAAAATACTTTGAAAATTTTGGAAACGACCCCATTGAAAGAAATTGGGTTTCTTTCGCTAGTTTCACACAAAACATATCAGCCATTCGTCGTTGTTGAGTCATATGACTTGGCGTCCTTGCCTCAGCTTTTGCGAAGCCATTGATTGGACTGACTCCCTCCATTTACTAATTCCTGCTCTAAGGGCGGGAGCAATTACTTCCTGACCATATTTGTGGGTGTTGTTTTGTTCTTTTTCAATACAAATGCATTGAGTATATACCGTTTGCCCGGGAAAATATGTGCCCTGTCAATATTGTAAGAAACAAAATAATGTTTTCTTTTTTCACGATATTTGAGGATGGTTAAGATTTGACTTAAATAAGTTGAATAAATACATTTGTGTTTGAAAAGTAAAACAAGAAATAACAACGTTTAATTGCACAAAATTACAGATAACTGCATGCACCTGTTTCGGGGTTAATAGGTGCCCCTTTTTCAATGTAAAATAAGTGAGCTTATGAATGATAATGTTTCCCACAAAAGAGTCAACCTTTTTGTTGGATGCCATTTTATCCATAGCTCACTTACTTAGCATTGAAAAAGGGGTTTCTTGTTTCCCCGAAACACGTGCATGCAGTAATCTGCAATTTTGTGCAATTGTACGTTGTTGCTTCCTATTTTACTTCACTTAAGCGTTATCAAACTAATATTTCTAAATTTTATTAAATTAGAAGTAATTATGTCTTCTTAGGAACAAAATTTTCAAACATGTTTTTACTTCCTTTTACAAAAAAGTATTGTATTCGCGAAACAATTTTCACTCAAAAATCGGCCTTAATTTCCATTTTGCTCACCCCCGAATTAATGTTGAGTTTTTTTTTTCGACTAGACCACACGCGGATAAGTGCCTAAGAACGTATTAAAACCCGAAGTATCCATTTTGACATTCCCCGAGTTAATTACAACGACTTTTCTCGTGACGTCCGTATGTACGTATGTATGTATGTGCGTACGTGCGTATGTATGTCACATAACTCAAGAACGATTTGTCCTAGAAAGTTGAAATTTAGTACGTAAACTACTAGTGGGGTCTAGTTGTGCACCTTCCCTTCTGGTTGCATTCCGTTGTTTCTAAAGAGGTCTTTTACCCTTTTTTTGGGGGGGGGGGGGGGAAATGATTGTTATCTTCGATGTATACTCAAGTGGTGTTATAATTTGGCGGACACTTGGCGATATATCGCCAGTCTTTTGGTAGCCAAGTTTTGTTGCCAAGTTGGAGACAAATTTGGCGATTTTTTTAATTTTAAATCTGGTTTCAATTTGGCCACTGATGGTGATATTTAGAGAGTAAACTATTGAATCACATTAAAATTGCCAATAATGTGAAAATGACATTAAAATTGGAGTAAAAGGAAGTCATGTGATGCACACATCAACTCGTTTTAGTTTTCAGGTACTTAGTTGCAATGTTCAGCCGACATTATAGGTTGATGTCTTGGTGGTTTAATGAAATATTCATCTTCATAAAAACGAAGCAAGAAAATATTCCAGAGAAACCACCGATTTCATTGCTTGCTTTTTTATTCCCTTGCACGTTACTCCATACTAATACCCCCCCCCCCCCCCTCCGTTAATGCTTCTTGAAGAGAGACGTCAACGGTTCCCTGCGCAAACTAATTCAGCTTGCGAAAACAATAAACGGCGTTTACGAGCTATCATTCATTGCGTCCGAGTGGCAAAGAGGACATTTTTTCCTGCAGTGTTTTAGAGCTTATCAAACAGCAACGCGACAATGGTGACGTTCCTGACATTTAGTGACGTTTCAGGTTTCGTCGTGCTGATAAAGGGAGCAGTATTTTGCTGAGACAGTAAAAGAAATAATTCATAAGTTCTGGTAAATATTCATTGACGTCTGGAGCTGAGACGGATTCAGGATTTGGGGGAAAGATAATGTGTAAATGAGGTAATGCTGTGCGGCAGGGATTGGTCAAGAAACGGATTGATTAAACCGGAGTATTTGAGAAAAACAATTTGCGAAAATATTCGCTGACGTTTGGAGTGTGTTTATCTTCAAAAAGGCTGTTTTGGGAATGAAGGATCAACTTTTAAATCGAAGATTTTTACGAAGACTTTTTAAAGATGCTCGTTGTTGTTTAATTGTTGTTTAAATCATGAGGAAAATACTAGGAAAATATCAGAGTTTTGTTTTTAGTAAGTCTTACGGTTAAAAAAAAAAAACATTTCGAAAACATTGGTTTTTAATTAAAGAAAAAAAAACACTTCACAGTCAAATACCATTAAATTCATAAATAATGTAAAAATACCTTTCTGCTTGACCGGTAATTTTTTCATCGTCATAGAATAGCAAGAAGTATGTATTCTTAAGCGTACAGAACTAGGCAAAACGTACATGCAACAAACGGTGAAAAGGTTAAATCAATTTTTGTGTTATTAAAAGCTGCTAGCTACAAGTTAAAAACTTATTAAATTGCACGTTTGCTTGCTTTTGGATTTGACATTTTTTGATCACTTCAAAATGAACTTTTGAAAAATTTAAATTAAATTATTTAGAAATTTTATGAAGTAATTTCTTAAAAATTTGAAAAAGAAAGAGTCTACTGGATTTTTTTGGAACTGAACTCATTAGGAAGAGAAAACACTCACAAATACATTTATGTGGATCTATTTAATTGTTTTAGTCTGCTTCTCTCTCTCTCTCTCTCTCTATGTATATATATATATATATATATATATATATATATATATATATATACACACACACAGTGAAGCGCCGTTTATACGTTTTTGAAGGGACTGTGTGAAAAGAGAGCATAAGTGAAAAAACGTATAATATGTAAACGTTAATGTGTATTAGACTCTGCAGGGATCAAAAACGTGTAATCGATAAAAACGTATAAAAGAGAAACGTATAAAAGGTGCTCCACTGTATATATATATACACACACATATATATATATATATATATATATATATATATATATATATATATATATATATATATATGTACGTATATCTGTAGCAGTATTTAGTAAGTGGTGGGAGCAAAGTCCATTCATTGGTGTTTAGCAAAAGCGGACCCAAAGTCCCCAAGTCACGCTACTCAACAACGGCGAATGATTGGCACGTTTTGCGTGAAATAAGCGAAAGAAACCTGATTTCTTCCAATGTTTTGCTTTAAAATCTACCGTGTGACTTGAGGTCTTGGCTTTCCGAATGAAAGTCAAGTCTTCACTCCCTCCATTTTATCTCTTCTCAATGATATCTATCTGTATATATATCTATATCTATCTATCTATCTATCTATCTATCTATCTATATATATATATATATATATATATATATATATATATATATATATATATATATATATATATACATATATACACACACACAGTGCTGCCCAAATTATTAGACTAAGACTGTTTTAAAAGCAAATTCTTTATTGATTACATAACTGTAGACACATTAACGAACAGTGAAATAATTATCCAGTATTTAGTATGCATTCCCTTGTTCTTGATGAGCATTTTAAGTCTTTTTGACTTACTTTTCACAAGGTTTACACCACTTAGCTTTTTAAAAAAAAGAGATAAAAAATAGTTTATACTCACTATTATATATACTCACATACACATACTAACTAATTACCTAAAACTAACTTTAATTATAACAGAACACACTGATTAAAAGAACTAGTGAACTGTTTAAATTAACTAGTTAAATTAAACAATTCACTAGTTCTCTCTCTAACTCTAATTAAACTAAACTCTAATTTAACTAGTGAACTGGTTAAGCTGATTGAGGTTATGTTCCTGGTAGGTAGATAAACAAAGAACTTAAACAAAGCAGACAGTGCTGCCACTTGCAAACATTAAATTATGCTAAAATAACGTAATAATCAGTGTATAGTATTGTAACGGATCCGGCGCGACTTCCAACTTTCTTGAAAGGACGACACAGTTCTTGATTAAAAGCACAGGAAATTTATTTACACTATGTACAGGAAAGATCGTCAACAACTGCTAAATTAATCATCAGCAATTAAGCAAATATCACACAACACCGTAAACTCAACGGTTACACACGTATTTACTTCCAAATACGAAAGACAACACAGCGAAATGCCTAGCAATAAACAGAGCTAATACACTCTCAGTACACATTCTCAATCGAAACTAACTTTTATCATGCGGGACGCTTTTATAAACATCGAAAAGAGGTCTCTCAACTATTCCAGAAAATGCTACACCGTTCCACACTTTCTTATTTCCTTTCATTCACAAATCTTATCAATAAAAAAAATAGGGGAACCATATACTTCAGCCGAATGCATATGGGCTGTATATTCATTACGGGAAACTATTTACAGGTTACGTTACTACAACAATTACTATTTACAGAATTTGTAACAGTATGTACTGTACTTTAACAGTACAATAAATAGTATTTTAATACAAATAGTGTACAAAAAAAAAAAAAACCTCTTTAGTTCAATAATTTGGCCAGCACTGGTCATTTGGCCATATATATATTTCTCTCTCTCTCTCTCTATATATATATGTATATATATATACACACACACACATATATATATATATATATATATATATATATATATATATACAAAGCGGGCGGCGGTTTATTAAATCAGTGGTTAACTGAATGCTGCTTCAATGAATCAAATTCTCAGAAACAAAATAAAATCCAGCTTTATTGAATTAGCAGCTTAATGGAATCAAAACTGTTTAGAACGAACGTGATTCATATAAGCGACGGCCACTGTATTAGAGAGAGATATGTAATACTTGTTGTTACGATGCTACTGATGCAAAGTTTATGCAAACCATAATGAATGTTCAAAATGAAAGAAAAACGGGAACGAGACAGCACTGCAAAATAATTTCGTGTCACATGTCAGCCGCCCACAGAAAGCGCATTACTTTCCGGCTTTCTCCATCATTCATGCTCTGGACGAGCAACGTGTCTGCAACACCCACCACGAAAGGGGGTTTCACGCAAACACATCACAATGAGTGCGTTTCGCGGTGGAGAGCGTGACTCGGACGGAGACATGTTCCCGGAAAGCAGAGAGTGTCCGATTGTATTGGAACGTCACGGAGGCGGCTTTCAGAAGTCACACGTGACCAGTCATCACACGGACAGATTTCGTAAATTGTGATCTTTCCCGTCATTATGTATTCATACTCTTTCAGTTTTCCCGTTTCGTTATTGAAGTTATAATTTCGTCTATTGTAGTGAGGATTATGTTCATTTTTCATGTTTGTCATTATGTAAAATGCTTTAGAATAAATCCATAGCAAATTTCATAACGATTAGTGTATTAAGATTACAATAATTACGCACTTAAAACTTGCAGTCTAAGAAAATGCAGTGTTTCTCTATTTAGTCATGTACATTGAATAAACCTAATCGTCATCATTCTTTTATGTAGATACCGAGAGAATGGGATCGTTTCCAAAATTTTAAAAGTATTTTTTCCTGAAAGAGCATGCTTAAAAACATAGAAATTGACCATTTTTTAAATAATTTCTTTAAGTTTAATATTTTTAAAAAAATACTTAAACCGGTGCTCTTTTGTCGTTTAACGCTTCTGCCGATGACATCACAAATGATGAAATGCCATCCACAGTCCAAAATATTTCATTCGCATCTTTACTCACGTGTTTTGGCAACAATATGGTTGATAGCAAGCGTAGAGTGCAATATTTGATTCGCTTCTTGATTATCATAGCGTAGAAATGCGGTAGAAAGATGCATCATAGTGCATCATTTGGGACGTCATCAAGACCACGCCTTGTTTGAAGAATCTGACATTTTAAAAAATTAAATAAAAATAACTGTTGGGAAAATGCAAGTATTTTCTGAGTCCATATTATTTTTTTGCTTATTCTATCAATTTCAGTGACAAAAAGTACTACTTTTGACTTAAGAAAACAACCCCATTACTATAGCATGGACGAGTAAATTACCGTAACATGGACGAGCAAATTAACATAGCATATTGGCGAGAAATTAATTATCCCTTTTTGTAAATATGGAGGCGAACCAAATGATCTTTTAATTTTCTACTACGAGCAAAGCCGTGTGGGTACTGTGCTGGTACATTCATTTATATTCCTATATTTTACTCTGAACAAATTAATTTTACTGTTTTCTACTTCATTGAATGAGTTTATAACACTGGTTTTTTAGGTTATACCTTATGCACTTCTGGGAGTGCGTTTATAACACTCTTTATGCACATCTATGAATGAATTTATAATATTTCTGTGAATAAATTTATAACATTGGTTATGCACTTCTATGAGTAAATTTTAAACACTGGTTTTTCTCTTCTGTGAATGAATTTTCAACACTGGTTAAAGCTAATGCGCTTAAAACAATAAATAATTTTCTGCTTTTCCGTTTTGAAATGTAAATTGATAAAAATCTGAAAGTTTCGCGCAAACACACAACAATTTTTGGCATCAGTTACTCATTGACTAGTAGTTGTATAACTTATGGTTATATATGCTGCTATAGTTAAATCTAAAGTTAGATATTTTGAAATGTAGGCTTATTATTTGTTTTCTCTGTTAAAATTGAAGAAATCACATTATTATTACATTACAAACAAAGTTATATGATTATATGATTTTAATATTTAACGTGTTGGAAAAAAAACTTCCAAATCATTTTTTTGAGCTTCACGACTGCTTATTGTTCTCACTTGACCGTCTTTGGCGTTTGATTCCTTTTTCAGCTTGAACCAGGGGCCTCAGCAGCACCACCGCCTACCAGCCTCCGGTCCTGAGCACTATTGCCCGGTAGCCGCTTCTCCTGGTCAGTGGTGTCCATGTCCTACACACGTTCACACAAATGCACACTGACGCACGTACAAACTCACACACACGCCTACGTGTATGTGAGTTTCAGAATTCAAATTAATATTTTATTTATTTATTTATTTTTTGACTCGAGCTTACTGAGTTATTCAAATTAAGAGTTAATTCTAAATATTTCAATGTTGGCATAAAAGTCTCACCATGCTCAGTAAAAAAATATTTTTAAAAATTGTATGGGATATGATTTTAATTTTCAATTAAAATTTCAATAAATAAAATTCAAGTTCAGTTTTATTATTAATATTTTATTTTTAATTATATATATTACCACGTAACCACTATTTCATATTAAACATTTCCAAATTTTAAAAACAAAGAGAGGTTTAAATTGCAGTTTTACTTTCCTGTTTGAAAATTGGTTTTCCTTTCGCAGAAAAACCACAGCTGATTATTTCCACTAAGTGTTATATATTTAGTAAATCACACGTTTTCACTGTTAGGTAAATTAATTTTAAAAATGAAAATAAAATTAATTTCCCCCTGATATTTGTATTCCAACGAACCGAAGCACATTCATAGTTAACACTGTTTTGTCTCTAAATATTTTTTCAGCCTTCGTTTCCTGGCGCCTGAGATGATTTGTTTTTGGAACTGTTACTAGTTTTTGACATACATGGCCTTACTCCATAACAAAAGATGCTTTTTTCGTCGAATTATATTATTTCTATATAAATTAACTGCTCTAAGGAAAATCCTGTATAATAGTAAAAGGTTTCATAAAACTATTTGCTTTCGTAATGTGACAAATGAATTATAAATTAACTGTAGTTCTATTTATTTAGTTTTGTAGTAAATGTGAATTAAACAATAAGGAAGGGGTAGCAATGACACCACTTTTAAATCAGAAACATTGTTTTGTCTTCGCAACTACGACAACTTTTCAATTAAGTGTAAAAGCTTATAATGGTTCTAAACGCTTGGGATTGCTTTTCTTTCTTTTTTACTATCTTCTTCGAAAAACTCAACTGACAAGTATATTTACACTACTGGCGATTAAAATTGCTACACCAAGAAGAAATTGCCAGAATGAAGCTAAATTTTGCACACGTGATAGCGAAATTGACATTAGAAAGTGATTACAAAATGAAAGCAAATTGATCATTTAATGATGGAAAAATCTCAAATGAATGGAGGTTTAAGTATCTGTTAAGTCACCTCTAGCGTGAATGTACGATGTACGAAGCGATACAATCGAGCATTGAGGCATAGCAGTCTCCTACGATATCCTACGTCATCTCGTACCACAGTTGCTGTAAACGTGCCACTGATTCGATCAAACTCATACGCATGTGTTAGCACTCACGACGGGGCTCCCAGGAGCCATTTTTTCACATGACAATGCTCGGTCACACACATCAAGGGTATCGAGGGACTTCCTCTTCCACATTATCATTTTCTCTGGTCTGCGCAATCCACTGATTTGTCACAAATCGAGCATATCTGGGATCACTTGAGACGGTAACTTGGACAGCGTGTAAGTTTGATCGAATTAGTGGCGCGTTTACAGCAACTGTGGTACGTGAGGACGTAGGACATCGTACGAAACTGCTGTACCTCAATGCTCGACCGTATCGACTCTTACATTCCAGCTAGAGGTGACACAACAGTGTACTTAAACCTCCATTCATGTGAGATTTTACCAGTTATAAATGATCATTTTACTTTCGTTTTCTAATCGTTTTCTAGTGGCAATGTTGCCATCACGTGTGCAAAATTTTGTTTTAGTGTGACAACTCCTTCTTGGTGCAGCAATTTTAATGGCCAGTAGTGTAGTTCTATAATATAGTGGATTTTAGCTCACAAAATTACGACCTTGATACCGTGTAGCTCAGGGTCAGGGTAGAAGAAGATAATGTTTCCAAGCTGTTGAACTGGTATTATTATTCTGAAGTTGATTTGATGAAAGAGAGGTGCCGTTTGGCTACGACGACAATATTTACAAACACTAAAGTATTATGTATGCAAACGCAAAGTGGCTGGTTTACTATCGGACTATTATATTTTCAGCAGAAACCAGGGAGCAAGTGTGAGACCCGATGGCTTTTTATGCCCTGGAGTTTCTTGCTGAAGCGTCTTTATTACCCTAGGTATAAGTAAAGACGCAATCCCATCTGCTCAAAACTGAATGAAATTAAGAAATGAAATTTTTTCAAATACAAAACTGAGTATTTAAGCAAGCAACAACAGAAAAAAAAATCATATAATTTTAACATCGTGGTTGCTATGAATTCCTTCGAAAACAGTTTCAACATAAACAGACATATTACGTCTTTAAGCCATCATTGAGAAAATCAAAATCAGATAAAGGAAATAAAAGGGAACAATCCAAACGACCGTAAGACTTTTCTTTCATATTGTAAACCTGTGATAATCTTCAAATATGAAAGAAATTACGAACTCCATTGGATGAAACAATTAGCCAGCCGGAGGTTTTAGAACTAATGCAACAGAATATGGTTAAAATATGCTGATGTTGATTAAAACGCGGAATTGTATTTTTGAAAAGTATTTTTGATAGCTATTTCCGTAAGGATTTAATCGTATTTTCTTGCAAAATCTGTCATTTTTTGAAAAATGCTTGACATATTGCCAAACATTTTTCATATTATATGAAAATGTATTATGTGCTAAGCTCCATATTGCATAAATGAATCACAAGGGCGGATCCAGAACGTTTTCAATTAAGAGGTGGTTGATTTTTTAACTGACGTGTTACTACGTATCTGATTCATGCATGCTTTTTTCGGGGGGGGGGGGGCTGACACAGCACTTTTATCTATAAAACTAAAATAAAAATTTAGCCAAGGAGTACCACGAAATTATTCCTTTCCTTTTCCGCTGGAAGAGGTATCCTAAAATAGCGTTTTAGAATTTGAGTTTCGTAATAATTTCTGGTCAATGTTGCGACACTTCCTCCCCCTAATATCATTGAAGGTAATCTAAATATGTGTTTTTTGAAACTTTAGTTCCGATAAATTACCGGAGAATATAGTTACTGTACCCATTCTTTCCTTACGAAATGTCTGCAATCGCATCTTTAAGACTTACATTTTTCAAAATGCCGAGTATTCCAAATTTCTCCGAACAACACGTCAATTGTGAAAAATTTCCTGGAATGAAATTTGAATCATCTTCCTTTTCCTAACGTCAACAAAAACGGCCTAAACTTGCAGTTTAGGACTTCAACTTGGAAAAACTTCCGTTTCAGTGTCCTCAAGGGAGGGGTTATCCCCCCCCCCGTCGCCCCTTCCTTGTATCCGTCCTTGATGGATAGCATTGAAATTTATAACACCTGACAGGTGCCGCAGAGAGTCTGAAACTGGTAGAGTATCTAGTGCATTTAATACTAATATAAGATATTTATTTATCTATAAATCAATGGGTCTATCAAAAGAACCCTTGGCTGCAGAGTTAGACTAAATTATGGCGTAAAGGAGTCAAGAGTGGTCCAAGGTTTTGAATTCCAAGAGTCGAGTCGGAGTCAGTCCTTTTGCCTCCGAGTCAACAACTATGCCTGTGTGGTGTCGGTGTCGAACTGATTTTGCGGTAAAACCACCCGGAGTCGGAGTCAAAGGTTCCAAAACTCCGAGGGTTGGAGGCAGAGTCGGTAAAATTTCTTCCAAGTCCACAGTCCTGATAAAATATTTACATACATATAAAAAATGCTCTCAGATCTTCATAGTTATCTGAGAAGTATTCTAGTTTGGTAAAGAGAGAAATGTTTCCAAAATCTTTTCAATGTAAGCCATTTTATCAGAGAAGGAAATCAAAAAGGAATGTTTCCTCTTTCTGTCCAAATAGATTATAAAATGTAAAATAAGTTTTCGAGTGCAGTCGACCTAAATATTTCCAACTCCACGTGTCTCCAATGTTTACAAACAATGACTTAGCCAGATTTTTTCCACTGGCGTGGCATTATCTCTGCTATGCATGGACGAGCATCGGTGTGACAGAGAGGTCTTTGTTTTGTCACGCGCTGTCGCTTCGCAGTAATATCCCGTGATTTGATCGGGAAATTCGATAATCACACTCCGAGCGGCATCTATTTATGTGGCCATCGATTCTCAGAAGATCGATATGTTTATCGTCATCGAAGGCTCGTGAAGTTTTTTTTTTTTTTTTTGTTTCTTTGAGGAGCAAGACGAAGTGTCTGGGGGAGATTTTAGGAGTACGGAACCCAGTAGTCTGGAAGATTTATTGTGTTTGCTGCTTTGTATGGAACGGTTTTCTTAGAAATATGATCCGTGTTATTGTAGAACTGATTTTTCAATTAAAAATGCAATTCACTTTAGTTTGTAACAATAAGGATCTGAATGTCCTGTCGCAGAAATCATTTTCTGATGTATATTTCAAATGAAGCCCTTTGAAGCAGGGATTAAATTACATGGGAGCTCACAAGAGCTCCCTTTTATATTTAATGAGAATTTTTTCGTTTTAAACGATTTTTTAAACTAAAAATCAAAAACTTCTCGGGTTCCACAAAATGTACCACGAGGCTTAGTAAAAACAAAAACTAAAAATAAAATTGTTTTAAAATTTAAATTCTTTACAAAGTCAGATCAAATTCTCGGATATTTTAACAAGATCCGAGAAAATAAGATCCTGTTAGGGAAGGCTTTATTTTTTTCACGAATTTTTAAACGAGTTGCAGCGTATTGACGAGTGAAAATAAGTTCTCTGGACTATGGGACTCTTACACTTCTTTTATTTGAAATTTAGCTCTGCTCAGAAGGAAGGTAATTAAAACGTCAAAATTAAAATTTTGGAGGCCTCTGGGGGTGCCTAACTAAGGGAGTAGAGGGAGGGGGGCATGGTGCAAATTACACCAATGAAATTCTTAGGGGGTATATTTTTCTCTTTTGGGGAGCTCTAACTCTTGGGGAGTCTTCGTACTATTGGAGGGATGGCACTGAATAGCAAGAACAATAGGGGAAACTCTCTTCTGTTTCGGGGCAAGAAATGGTACTGGTATCCCTGATAGGTATTGTCATACAACATTACCTGGAAAGATTTTCAATGAAAGATTTTGACTTTCACCCATGTTTTACTCAAAATTAAAAAGCGTCCTATGGCATACTTTTGCTCTTCACTTTCTCACTTGTTACTCAGAAAAATATGAGCAGCTAACACGAAACCATACCGATTTTCTTTGTAAACCCTGGATCTTTTTAAGATCTCTTTAGAATGATATTCAAAAAAAATCTGCTTGAACAACGAAACAAGAGAGAAATTGCATTATATGATTTCAAAAGTTTAACAAGCGAAAATATTCTGCAGATCGTTTAAATTTTAATTGCGCTACTGAGAAAAAACTAACAATTTTCCATTTTCAAAATTCGAAAAGCGAAAAATCTAAATGTAGTGTGAACTTTACTTGGTGAAGAGAAAATTTACATTCTATCAATTTTAAGGTTCTGAGGGAGAAAAAGTTATAATGGTGAAAACTTACATTTTTTCATTTCAAAAATTAAAAAAACGATAAAATTCTAACCGCAGCAGAAATTTGAATTGCAGCACAAAGTGAAATTACACGATATCATTTTTAAAGTTCAAAAAGCGAAAAGATTCTGCTGATAAAAATATACACAGCAGCGTTATAAAAGCATCGATCTGTAAACAGTTCCAGATACATATTTTAGGGCTACTAGGAGGCCCGGTGGTCTTGCTTACGGATATAAAGATCTTCGACAAAAGCGGTATAATCTTCCCCTCTTCAAAAATCTCCAAGGGAAGGTTGAAGATTTGTTTAGGTTTTAAAAGTAGAACGCTGACAAAGCACAGAATGTTCCTCATTATGTCAATTAAGGGATTTGTAGGGACGAAAACATAATTAATTTGAAAATATTTTGTTATCATACGGTTCCATCTCAAAAATTTCAAGCGTCGTAGTAGAAAATGTAAAAATTCACTGCCCTAACATTACTAATTACTAACATTACGTAAGAAGAATATATTTACAAAAAAAGATGTTGCTGGTTCAATCTAGAAGTACGTGTACTGAAGCTTGGAAAATTATAAAAAATTATGCGTTAATGAATAAAAGGAGACAATTTAGAGATAGACCTGAAAATTCTAATAATAATCAATAGACACTTTTAATTTACATGAAATACACCGACAGCTCAGTCATTTCCAGCCGAGGACTGCAGTTTCGTGCTTATTAGCACTCATCGGCCCGACATAGGAAAGTGACTGAGCTGGAGATGGAAAACCTCTTATGGAAGCCAAGAGGACCAAACAAACTGGTAGCTAATGTAAAATTAGCACAGACCAGCCGAGTGACCGAAGCAATGGTTCGGTTCAACTCGAAAATTGATGGCAAGGCATGGTATATTCAGTAAATTACCGCTCATTAGCCAGGGCTAAAGCAGAAATACATGAAATACACCGCCAGCTCAGTCATTTCCAGCCGAGGACTGCAGTTTCGTGCTTATTTGCACTCATCAGCCCGGCATAGGAAAGTGACTGAGCTGGAGATGGAAATCCTCTTATGGAAGCCAAGAGAGCCAAACAAACTGGTAGCTAATGTAAAATTAGCACAGACCAGCCGAGTGACCGAAGCAATGTTTCGGTTCAACTCGAAAATTGATGGCAGGCATGGTATATTCAGTAAATTACCGCCCAATGCCAGGGCTAAAGCAGAAATACATGACTAGCTGCATTGCCCAGCTTTGCCCGATCCACCTTGAAAATAAAAATTGTGTCAAGTGCTATATATTCAACAATCAGGCTTAAATAAATTTAAAAAAAACATCATGCAAAATTTCCCTTCTAAACAATAACGACAGATATTAAAATACTTTTAAGACATTAAATCGAGAAAGACGGATTTAAAAAGAGTAACCATGGAAACGCAAAATAAAATAAGTTTAAGGAATTAAAATGCGAAGGAAAATGGTTAACAATTTGAATGGACCTGAGGTTTTTTAAACTTGATTTTAAAAGGCTTGTAACTTTTTTTTTTCCCTTTCGAGATAGAAGCTTAGTTTTTCGACCAAAGGTTGAGATAGATCTGAAGTAAAAAATGTCGCTTTTCACAATGGTGTCAAAAAGAAAACTGTGGGACGACTCCTTCACTTTTTATTGATACATTTAATGAAGAAAGCAGTGTCTAAATTTCAGCTTAGCCTAAACAAATTCGAGCTAAAAAAGCCAATAACTTCCACCGTAAGTTGGTTGTTAAAGCACTGAAACAAATTACGTAGAACGCGAGAAATTGTACTCTTTCCAACGATGTATCATATTAATATATGTGCAAGTAATTTTTCATATTCGGGAATTTATGTGAAAATTGTTCCTAAATTGGAATAAAAAAAGAACTATTCATCGGTTTTGTTTCGAACCGGTCTGCAAACCTTTTCAGGACTTAAAGGAACAAACTGTGAAAATTTTAACGAAGTCGGTCGGGTAGTTCTCGAGTTTTGCGAGTTCAAACACACAGACGCTTTTTGGAGACTTCATTTAATACTATGTAGAGACTTCTTTTAATCATTAGCCACTTTATCCTGGTAATTTTTTCCCCTTGTTTGGGGAAAATGTTGGCACATTAGAACTAACGGCAACGTCATACATCTGAATACTAGTAAAAAAAAAGAAATAAAATGGAAATGTAAGACTCAATTATCAGTTCTTGTAAAACAAAAATTATGTGTGCTTAAATATTTTATTATCTCTTAACAATATAGAATATCCAGTGAGAACTGGGGAATGTTTTTACGTCCCAAACTAAGCGCAACAAAGCGTAAATAACTTCAAAAAAAAAAAAAAAAACCCAATGAAGCAATAATTATCTGTGGCCGGTAGGGTTTTTAAAAAATGGGCTGCTGAGTATTTTCTATCTTGCCGTCAAAGGCAAATCATTATTTTAAGGTCTGTAAGTGTAAGTAATGTTCAGGAAAAAATGTATCCGAAACAGTAACAAAATATTGAACATTTTGCTGGAAATATGCAGGAAAATTTGGAAAAGAATCTGCTCATACTTAATATTTTAGTGAAAAAATGTATTTCTCCAAGCACATTAATCAAGAAAAATATTTCGAAAAAAGTTTGGGTGCCCGTGTGTGTTAGGGCCGGGAAAGTTTCTGAAAGACCGAAATCTAAGAGATGAAATCTTATATAATTAATCTTACACAACGTCTTAATCATGAATTTAACATTCGTTCACGCAACTTTCGTTTACCACTACTGTGAAAGGAAGTCTGCATTGATGATTGATTGTTTCAACTTCAAAGTAGTTGAAGCACTGAAATTGATGTTCAACATTTATTTTAGCGTCTGATAGGTTAAGAGGCTTGTTAGAAAAATAAAAAAATCCTGATTAACAACGGAAGAAAATGTCGAAATAATGACAATAGTTGCTTAAAAAAGCATAGGCTATTTGTTTAAAATTTGCTACTATTTTTACGCTTTGAATAAAACACGTGTACCTCTTTTATTGCATACTAGTGGTATCCGCACGGCTTTGCCCGCAATAGAAAAATTAAAAGTTCTTTTGGTTCGTCTGTATATTTACAAATAATGTATGGTGAATTTTCTCGCCAATTGGCTTGTACCCGTGTTACAGTTCCACGTTATGATAATTTCGTATCTCGCCAATTGGCTTGTGCCCATGTTACGGTTCCAAGTTATGATAATTTCGTAAGTTACTCGTCCATCTTATGATAATTTTGTTCTTAAAATTGGAATAGAAAAAGAACCACATTGAATTTTCAAAAAATCGCTTCGAGGTGCACACCCCCATGCTACAAACTAACTTTGTGCCAAATTTCATGAAAATCGGCCGAACGGTCTAGGCGCTATGCGCGTCATAGAGATTCAGACATCCAGACATCCAGACATCCTCCGGACATCCAGACAGAGAGACTTTCAACTTTATTATTAGTAAAGATTTTCATTTAAATGGAGCATGTTAAAAATGAAGTTCTGAACACAATAGTAATTGATTTGAGCCATTACAGTATACTTAACTATACTTACTATCCTTTTAATGCGGCTTACTTACAATATCATTTAAACACAAAGACAGGTAATTATTGCAATTGTTATACTTAAGTAAATACACTTTTAAGAAAAGTCGGAAAAAAATTGCATAAATTGGAGACTAACTTAATATTAAGTAACAAAAATAAAATATCATTATTCTTATTTTTACTTAATTCATTTATTTTAATTTTACAAGGAAAGTTTTTTTTATCTCTGTCAGGTAAAAATGTCAGAGGATCGATCAAATTTTTCGCCGGACTACCTGTTGAGAATGGGGTTGTTTCCTTTAGTCAAAAGTAGTACTTTTGTACTGAAATTGATAGAATAAGCAAAAAAAAAAAAAATAATAATAACATTTACCCAGAAAATACTTTCATTTTCCCAACAGTTATTCTTTGATTAATTTTTTAAAATGTCCGATTTTTCAAGCAAGGCGTGGGCTTGATGACGTCACAAATGGTGCTCTTTAGAGCAATTTTCTACCACGTTTCCACGTTATGATAATCAAGAAGCGAATTAAAATTGCGCTCTACGCTTGCTATCAACCATATCTTTGAGTTATACCATATCTTGAGTCTATCTTTGAGTCCCCATAACACGTGAGTAAAGATGCGAATTAAATATTTTGCACTGTGAGTGGCAACACTTAATGGCATTTCACCATTTATGATGTCATCGACAGAAGGGTAAATAATAAATGCGCGCTGATTAAAGTAATTTTTCAAAAATAGTAAACTAAGTGAAATTATTTAAAAAATTGTCGGATCCTATGTTTTTAAGCATAATCTTTCAGAAAAAAATACTTTTAAGATTTTGGAAACTACCCCATTGCTGATATACACTATAAAATGCTCAATAATAATTTTCGTTCTTCAAAAATAAATGTTGAAAATAACGAATCGTCATTAGTTTGTGCTTCGCTTTTTGGGAGGTGTCCTTCTTTAGGTAAAGTAGAACCAATCAAGAGCAAACTATTACTTTCTTTGCATTGTACTCATTTAAGTAAAATATTCCAAGATAATTATGTGAACATAATTATCTCTGAATATTTTTCTTAAATGAGTACAATGCAAAGAAAGTAATAGTGGAAAGTGAATTTTAATACAGAATTGCAAGCAAATTTTGTGAAAACCAAATTTGCAAACAAATTAAATATTGAAACGACTGACAACAGAAGTTTTCATGTTTAGGTTCGTTTAATTAGTAGGACAAGTGGTGCGGTTAGGTTATTGTTTTCGCTTCGCTTTCTGAGTATACTGTGCATTTTAATACCACTTTTGTAATCGATCAACATTATCAAGGTTAAACAACATATAACAGTTATTTTATTTGTGTAACTATTAGTAAAATATCCCTTGCAACCAATTCCATAATTCAGATTGTTCAAGCTAAAAAGAAATTGGTTAGAATTCGGAATGATTTTGCCTGTTAATTGTAAAAATCATTAACTAATTTCCATTTCTAGGCCAAAACAAGTTGTTAAAACTGGGCGGGTAGTCAAAACATGTAGATCTTATAAAAAATGAACAATATCCTATTCTATTGCAAAAAGGGAAACGTTGGGCTTAAATAGCAATTAATTATTTTCATGCAAAACAGTTGCATGTTCCACTTAAAATTTTGCTTCCAGTACTTTAACACTGGATAATATGAGTACGATCCAGGGCTTAATTTTTATGAAATATTTCACAGGTCGGAGGTTTTATTTATTTATTTTTTTTAGCAAAAAGAAAAGTATTTGGGACTTATCGAAACCATTTCTACTTTCGCATTAATTATTATGTTTTAAGCTTGATAAATGTTCTACGCCTGGAATATGCACCCTATGACTACACCGCCAGGAAAGTTTGAAATCACTCCAGAAATGACTTCCCTTCCTTCCATTAATACTTTTCTTCACTTAACTTTTGCCAGACAGCACACACACACACACACAAACAGAAATACTACTAAATACATATTTTGGTGCGAAGTTGTCAGTTTTAGATTACAGAGACCGTTTTCCAACAATGGGTTCCTATTTAGAGATACTAGTCTCTGTTATCTATCTGAAATGCGATAAGCGAAAGTGTTACTTCCCTTTTAAATAATTGTCGTCGCAGTTTTGAGTCCACTGAGGGGAACTGACACATTTTTTTATCGTCTTTTAGGCGCCAATTCTGGGGAGTAGGTACTAAAAGGTGGAGTTTCGATTCCTCAAAGAATGGCGTCGTTTGTAGATAAAGCTGATAGTGTGAACTGTGTACCATTTAGTGCAAACAAAAGTGCAAGGTTACTCTTTTGACTGAAGTGAAACATGGATATTTCTATGTTTTTTTTTCTTCTATAAAGTATACGAATTATCAGTGTTTCACTGATTAAAAGGCGACAAAAAAATTTTTTTGACAGGACCAGGGCCGTTATTTTGAATTTCTCCAAGAGGGAAGAGAGGAGTCAAAGGGTACAAGTTCAATGAAAATTTTATCAAAAACAACAAAAACCACGCTCAGTTATATTTGCATATAACTTATTAATACACATTAATTTCTCAAAGCCAGTGGTGCAGCTGCCCCCTCCTGCCCTTCTTAAATGATGAGCCTGTATAACACACATGTTAGTCGGCCAGAACGTCCAGATCCAAAACGTCCAACGGACATAACGTCCGAGAGACAAAACGTCCGACGGACATAACGTCCTGCGGGCATAACGTCCGAGGGACATAACGTCCAGCGGACATAAGGTCCGACGGACAAAAGGTACAAGACGGACAGAAAGTCCACATTTTTTTAGCAAGGACATAACGTCCAGTTTTCTGAGCAGGCTGGACAAAACGTCCGGATTTTAAAGTTTTTCCTTTGTCTCGACTAATTTTGTTGAATCATTCGTGTAATACGTGTTTTCTTCATGTAAACCAAAAAAAAAAAGGGGGAGACCCTAATACTTAAATTATGTTTTTAAGTATTAGGGTCTCCCCTGTTTTTTAAAAATAATACGGCAAATGAAGCGTTGAGATGGCTCCCGTATTTTCACGTGATTTTTCTGCTTAAAAGGGCGGAATTTGCCCCGCGGGATGGCGGGGATAGTTGCGTTATGTCCGACATTCAACACGCATATGAGGTAGTGAGAAGCAAACGGATGTAAGTGAACATTTTCAAGTTTTGAGTAAAACGCGTTTAAAGTTCAGATCCTAGGTAGGCTTTCAATGAAATTTTTTTCTAAATCATGCTGTACAACAGCACCTACCAGGGCTACTAGTACCATCTCTTGCCCCAAGACAGAGGAGAGGTTCACCTACCATTTGTACTGGTTATCTCCAAATTTTAAATTTTCCACTTGCATCTCTTTGCTTCTCACTACCTCATATATGCCAGGGTTGGGCATGGGCTGCTTTACGTGATGCAATGGCGCAGTGCGGGGAAGGGAGAGGAGGGTTAACCCCCCAAAAGCCTTTGGTTTCAGCATGCATGTTAATCCTAATATAGCAGTTCATATACATGTAAGGACTGTTGGGAAGCCCCCCCCCCCCCCCAGCTGACTACGCGTGAGACGAAATGAATCCGATAAATGTCCCAGGTCTCTGTTTTACAAGGGACTCTGAAATATGAACTTTATTAAAATTTTATTTGCCCCATTTTTTTAAAAAATGAATTTCTAAGTTAACTGCCTTGCATTTTCCTGTGTTTCATTTTCGTGTTGCAATTACGACGTTTCAAAGCAAGTGCTTATGAATGAATAGGTTTTGAATAAAGAGTATTACTTTTGCAGGAGGTGAAATTGACTAGTTCTAAACTCTAAATGCGCTGCATGCACGTGGACATAGGGCAGAACAGGTTCAAGGCCAAAAAGGTCAAAGAAATTTTTTTTAGAAAAAATATTTTCAGCCCTTTCCCTGAAAAGAAAACATCCCAGGGAGCACTACGTTTTATAAACGCTATAAAATAGTTGTTGACGTTGTGACAACCATTTTCAAACGTTTATGAAACGTTTAAACGTTACGTCTGCTGACTGGGATGCTGAATAAGCACTGGAGAAGACTAACCATCAATAATACACCTACCCTGTATTATTGGAGGCATTTGGTTCTTTATTGATGTAATTTTCGACTCAATAAATAATGCCAATTATTTAGATTTTTTAAAACCGAGTTTTCAGGATCTTTTAATTAAATATTAGGATCCGTTTATGAAGAATACCGTAAATTCTGAGGTGGACCAGGAAAAAAAAATGACGTATGAATCTCATTTCATTCATAAGCTCTTAGACAATAGTAAACTTTTCTTTTGTAACCTGTTTTCACAAAAGAAAATAAATATTTGGCTTACATTTGTGAGTGATAAATAAAAAAGATAAATTTTATCATTTAGTATTACAAAAAATAAACATTTCGTTTTAAAGCTTTATTTATATTCTCTAAGTTGCGCAAATACAATGAAACGCGAAAAGATATAATGCATTGGTTAAATTATCTCAGATAACAATCAGACTAGTGATTGGAATTTTGAATAAAGCTTGCTTGTTTATTACAATCAAATTATTTCGGATTTATGCCTCCAGTTTTTTTATTTTTTTATTTTCAGGAAACTAATTTATTTCTATATCATGTAATGTTGCTTGCTTTTGTCAAAGGAAAAGTAAGGACATTAAGTAAATACGGAACTTGACCGAATGAATATTGTGAAAGTTTTCATTCATAAAATTTATCGATAGGTGTATTTGTTTAAACTTTCATTCATATAAAATCACATATGGCCCAATTGATCATCCTTTCCGTGTCATGAGTTACACGTGAGTCGACTTTGTTGCCAGTTTTGAAAGATATATTTAACATGAAATTTACCCATGCAAGTATTTATTTAAACTTTGATTCATTTGAAATTCACAAATTGCAGCACGTGATCGTCCCATTCGTGTCACGGATACCACGTGGATTGACTTTGCAGTAATTCCTTTTTTTTAATGTAGCTTATTTTGCATGTACTTTCTGACCTTCATCCTGTCACGTGTATTTCTTTTTGTTTATAAAGAAAAATACAGTATGTTTTTACTTTTCCGTTTTAATAGGAAGAATGTTTACTTACATTTAAATGTTTCCTGTCTATATTTTCCAGTTAAAATGCTAAAATAGGACATGTGCACAACAGTAAACTTACTATAGTTTTTACCACTTATTACTGATATTAATGTTTTATTAGGTAATTGTTTTTATTTTCACGCAAGAGGGATTATATCATAAATTCTTTGGGAAAACAAAACGTTTTTGAACTCTTGAACACTTCTTTCTAAAATTGAAACATTTAATTACATCTTTGTTTTTTATAAAGAAAAGTACTGTATGTTTTTATTTTTCCGTTTTAAAAGGAAGAATGTTTACTGAAATTAAAATATTTCCTATCTATATTTTCCAGTCAAAATGCTAAAATAAGACACGTGCACAACAGTAAATTTACGATAGTTTTTATCACTTATTACGTTATTATTCGTGAAGTTTAATGTTTTTACTAGGCAACTGTTTTTATTTTCACGCAAGAGGGATTATATCATAAATTCTTTGGGAAAATAAAACGCTTTTGAACACTTTTTTCTAAAATTGAAACATTCAATTACATCTTTGTTTTTATAAAGAATATTACTATATGCTCTTATTTTTCTGTTTTAACAGGAGAAATATTTCATGCCTATATTTTCAAGTCAAAATGCTAAAATAGGACATATGCGTAATAGTTAAGTTACGATTATTTTTATCTCTTGTTTCTGAGAATTGTTTTAGATCAGCGGTGTTCAACCAGTGGTTCGCGAACCCCTGGGGGGTTTGCGAGAAAAATATTGTAATGGCGGAGTTTTAACATGCCTGTTTCTGATAAAATTTCATGCTCAAGCGGTTTCAAGCAAATTCTGTTCCCTTTTTATTTATTTGTCTCTCGCACATTTGATACTCTTAGCTTGAAAATATTTGCATACTTCCTGACATATTTTATCTTTACTAATAATAAAGCTGAAAGTCTGTCAGGATCTCTGTCTGTCAAGATCTCTGTCTGTCAGAATCTCTGTGACGCGCATAGCGCCTAGACCGTTCGGACGATTTTCATGAAATTTGGCACAAAGTTAGTTTGTAGCATGGGGGTGTGCACCTCGAAGCAGTTTTTCGAAAATTCGATGTGGTTCTTTTTCTATTCCAATTTTAAGAACAAAACTATCAAAAGATGGACGAGTAAATTACGAAATTATCATAACGTGGAACCGTAACATGGGCACAAGCCAATTGGCGAGATACGAAATTATCAGCTAGGCTTTTCAAGAAGACTTAAATCTAGATCTTTCTCATTTTACTTTAAGAAAAAAAAAGTTCATTTTGATAATCTGAGAATTCTCTGAAAAGTATTTTGAAGATCATTCTTTAATTGACTTCCGATTTAATGATAATAGAGATAAATATACTCTAGGGCTCAAAAAATTTCAGCCAAACTTTTTTTTGAGCCTCTTTGTTAAAAAAATATCCCATTTTCATAATTTTTCCGAAGTTGATAGAAGCTCAACACAGAATAATCACTGTGTGTGTGTGTGTGTGTGTGTGTTTTTTTTTTTTTTTTTTTTGGCGAATTTGCTTTGCATTCATTTTTTAGCGATCATTTTAGTTCTTAGCAATATTTGTAGTTCTATATTTTGAAATTATGTTTCTGTTCTTGTTATAAACTATGAAGCAGCATCAAACTAAAAAAAAAATCACACAAATTTCATCGTCTATGTGTAGTTAGTTGAGTGCGCGCGCTTTTTTCTTTCTTTCTTTCTTTTTTTTTTTTTAGTGTGTGTGTTACTTGTTCCCCTGTACCCAACGGGTTCGCCAACTTCTTTCGGAGTTCGGAAGGGGTTTGCGAAGGGGAAAAGGTTGGGAACCGCTGATTTAGATTATTCAATGCATACAAGGTTCCATTGTTACATAAATGGTCTTTCAAAATTCATTTTTTGAAAAATTGTTGTCACGCAGAGTTCTAGAAGAAGTTGCAAGCATTTTGTCCAGTTCAAGTTCTGAATATAGTAAAACCCTCATCAATCCAGATCATATTAAAATATTAAACCAGACTTTGCTTAAACCGGCCAGCCATTTAGATGTACATACGCAATGCATAAATAACAGACGAGTAAAACTATAATGTGTCTTGTTGCCCGCCTTTTGCATTTTTGCAATTTTCTCCTATGCAACTTTTTATTTTATTCTCTTAATTTCAAAACACTATTTTTATTGTGTACCGTAGTTTATTTATGTACCTTTGTTAAATCTATAAGTTAGTTTGTTTAATCCATACTTTCATTAATTCGGACGACCAGGATCCCCTAGTAGTCCGAATTAATGAGGTTATTACTGTATCACGTTACAGCTTCACGAAAGAAAACGTGTTGATGACTTCTTTTAACCCCAATTTAATGTCATTTCCACATTATTGACAATTTTAATGTGATTCAATTCTTTGTTCTCTAAATATCACCAACAGTGGCCAAATTCAAACCAAATGTTAAAAAAATTGCCAAATTTGTCGCCAAGTTGGCAATAAAACTTGGCGACCAAAATACTGGCTATATATCGCCAAGTGTCCGACAAATTATAACACCACTTGTGTTTACATCGAAATTAACAATGATTTCCCCCGAAAAAAGGGCAAAAGACCCCCTTAGAAACACCCGAATGCAACCAAAACGGGAGGTGCACAACTAGACCCCCCTAGTAGTCTACGTACCAAATTTCAACTTTCTAGAGCATACCGTTTTTGAGTTATGCGAGGTACATACACACATACACACATACGCACAGACATACATAAATACTGACGTCACGAGAAAATTCGTTGTAATTAACTCGGGGGTCGTTAAAATGGATATTTTGGGTGTCTGTACGTTTCTAGGCATATATCCACGTGTGATCGGGTCGAAAAAAAAAAAAAAAACTCAACATTCATTCGGGGGTGAGAAAAGTGGAAATTAAGGCCGAATTTTGAGTGAAATTTTTTTCGCGAATACAATACTTCCTTTTTTGTAAAAAAAGTAAAAAGAAAAGAAATCTTACGAACAAGATCATTACATATAAGACCATGAAGTAGGTTATAATGAAAACAAATCACACACATGACGACTAGATGATTTTTAAATGGCAAGCATCCTGAAATTATAAGTATCCACGTCAAAGAAAGTCCATTTTCCACGAAAGTGGTGTAATTACTATTTAAAGATCCGCGTTTAAAGGGCTAAACAAACAACCTTTTTAATGCCTATAAACGCCCAAGTGAACGCTTTTCGTTTCAAAAAATATGCATGCCTTCAAGTTTCAAATGTACGCTCATAATGTGTTTTGCACGCGTGGATAAAGCAGACATTGTTTGTCGACTCGGTGTATGACGTCACAACAGCATGCGCTACCGAGTTTAGCGGCCATTGTTCTTTAATCGTCTGACGACACTGCATCACAGCACAACAGTCATATTTTTTGGGAAGAAAAATTCTTCTGTGATTTTTTTTGTTTATTTTTTTTCCTCCTTCGTCTCCTTTGACGAGAATGAGTTACAAAACTATTGTTTCGGTTCCTGTTATGCTGAAAAATAATGAGCGGAATTTTTTTTAGGACAGCGTTTCTTGCGCAGACTGGAGAAGTTAAGTGATGACAAAGGAGTAAACGCTCACTTCCTGAATTACTGAAACGTGATCCTCCAATTCATTTATTTATTCCGAACCGCACCGAGCTGAAATTCGTAACGATGTGGTGAAACAAGAAAAAGATGGATGATTATGTTCTAATAATGAAATCTTCAAATGGAGATTCATGGGCAAGAAACAATAAATATCTCAAGAACTAAGTTTGATGAAATTTGATAGCTTGTACAGATTCAATCAAAAAATTTAAAACCAACAACTCGTCTTAGATTTTAGTTGATTGTTCAAAGTGCAATCAGCAATCAAGCAAGATATGTTTCCACTTTTTCGTTTGCTGTTCATGACTGATTTGATTTGATTGCGAGATCAATCTTCAAGTAACATGTGTTTCTTTCGTGTGTGGTTTATGGATAATTTTATTTGATTGAGTCAGATACGTTTCCAAAACTTTTTTCGGTTCTGGTTTATGAATAATTTTATTTGATGGAGGGATAATCAATCAAACAAGACATATTCTCACAATATTTTTACTTGCATATGGCTGATTTTATTTGATTAAGAGATCAGCAACACAACAAGATTCATTTTCACGTTTTCTGTTAATTGATGCAGTGATTAGCAGTAGAATGGCTAGCAATCAAGTAAGATTTACTTCCACAATTTTGTTCTTCTGTGGTTTACAGGTGATTTTGTTTGATTTAGCGATCAGGAATAAGCAAGATATGTTGCCACATTCATTTTTCGTGCCTGATTTACTACAAATGAAATTGAACTTCAAGGAGTAGTTTGCGATAGACAAAATTCCTTTCGATTCAGAACAGCTACAGGATGAGTCTTCTTAGAGGACTTTCTAAGCTGACTGACATTGGTAAATTAACGAAAATAAATAATTGCAGTTTGTTGTTTAGCTTTTTAATATGATTGTTTTCACTAAGTCTCACTTTTGATCCTTCTCTACTTGTGTTGGCATTGAAAATAGTTTTCCTGAAGACTTGAAAGAATTGTTGACCTTGAAATAAATGTTTTATTTGTGTACAGTCCTCATTCGGCCAACTTCATTTATATTATTATTTAGTTCTTGCATAAAGACTTTAAAAATGCATTTATTTATTTGTTTCCACTTTAAGATTTAATTTTTTTTTCTAAGCTTCATTTTCTGTACTTTACTTTTCAATTCTTCTTTGATTTTCTTATCGAGTTTTTCATTAAAAATATTTTTAAATACATTATTTTTGTTATTATTATTGTTTTTTTAATTGCTGTAATTAATATTATTATTGTTGTTATCTTTTTTTCATTTCATTTTTGAATTGCATTCGTTAATACATTTAAAATAATCCACCTGATTTTAAGAGGAATTAGCATACATTTTTTTAGCTTATTTAAACCAATTTTCCAAGTCAAGTTTCAGAAGTGAAAGTTTTCCGTATTTTCTTTCAAATTTATTTCTTATTTTCTTTCGAAGTTATTGGTTTAAAAATTTTAAAAAAGTTATACCTTACAATATTTTTTTTAAGTTAAGAGAGATGGCAATTTTTTTTCATTTTCGAATTCCTAGGAAAAGTACGTAAAAAGTAAAAAAAAAAAACTTATAATTTTCAGAGGAATAGAATTTCACTTTTATGGAATTTTTTTCAACTGAAGCTCAATTGGATTGGTTTCTATTGTAAAGCATGGAGCTTGAGTCTCAGAATTCCCGCCAAATAACAGAAGGATGAAAGCGAAACAAAATTGCAGGGAAAAACGATCCCGGGCATTTGAGTGAAGGTCAAACAAAATGGTTCTTATCAGTACCTCGCCAGATATTTAACCAGAAAGAGCTCAGTATGTCACTAGAAATCCATCACTCGTACTAGGAAGTTTCGGGTGACTGTTGTGCTGAGTTCTAGTTCCTTGATGGCTGATTGGTTGAATTTATCGTTGAAATGGAAGCCTTCCGATTGGAAAAACCTTTTTTACTGAAATGTTGCCATTTTTTTAAATACATACGTAGTAATTTTTATTATGGATTCATTTATGAATATTGTGTTCAACTTTTGCCTGTTATAACTGAGGCATTTCTAGGCAGAAGTATTTTGTTCTGTTACTTGGAATTTTGACAAAAATCAAAATTTTACTCTAAAACTTTTTGTACCATGCTTAGAAAATGTATCTAACGAGCTGATGTATGCATCACATGACTTCCTTTTACACCAATTTTATATCATTTCCCCATTACTAGCAATTTTTTAATGTGATTCAATAGTTAACTATCTAAATATCACCAACAATGACCACATTAAAACCAGATTTAAAAATAAAAAAAATCGCCAAGTTGGCGGCAAAACTTGGCAACCAAAAGACTGGCGATAAATCGCCAAGTGTCTCCAAGTTATAACACCACTTGAGTTTGCATCGAAATTAACAATGAAATCCCTCCAAAAAGGTGCAAAAGACCCTTTTAGAAACACCCAAATGCAACCAAAAAGGGAGGTGCACAACTAGACTCCACTAGGAGTCTACGTACCAAATTTCAACTTTCTACGACATACCGTTCTTGAGTTATGCGACATACATACACACATACGCACATACATACGTACATACAGACGTCACCAGAAAACTCGTTGTAATTAATACGGGAAACGTCAAAATGGATATATCGCCAAGTGTCCGCCAAATTATAACACCACTTGAGTTTGCATCGAAATTAACAATGATTTCCCCCCGAAAAGGGGCAAAAGAGCCCCTTAGAAACATCCGAATGCAACGAAAAGGGAAGGTGCACAACTAGACCCCACTAGGAGTATACGTACCAAATTTCAACTCTCTAGGACATACAGTTTTTGAGTTATGCGAGAAACATACACACATACGCACATACGCACATACATACATACATACAAACGTCACGAGGAAACTCGTTGTAATTAATTCGGGAAACGTCAAAATGGATATTTCGGGCGTCTATACGTTTTTAGATACATATATACGTGTGGTCGGGTCGAAAAAAACTCAACATTCATTTGGGGGTGAGCAAAAGGGAAATTAAGACCGATATTTGAGTGAAAATTTTTTTGCGAATACGATACTTCTTTTTTTTGTAAAAGGAAGTAAAAAAATAAAACAATGATTCTTAGATCTAGGGGGCTGTCCATAAATGATGCCACAATTCACCTTACCCCCACTTACTCTTTCCCCTTGTCGCATGTCATATGTTATTTTTCATAAGCATATTCTGATAGATAAATTGCGTGAAGTGACCCCTCTCTTCCCCTTCTCACTAACTCTAATAACTTCACAAACCTTCTCATAAACTCACAATTTCAGAAATGACGTCAGGGGGAGGATGGTCTCTTTCAAAGCGTCACATCATTTGTTAAACACTCTTTGTTACATTAGATTCAAATTATAATAAAATAACCGATTTGAGGCAAATCCATAAAGATTCCAATTTCTGTGTCCATTTTCGCAAATTGCTCCTACGTAATTAGTTGCCAAAACGAAACAAATGGATAAAGATTTGTAAAAATGTATTGGTGAACAATCGCACATTGATAAGCATTGATTTCAAACCCGTACAAGTGACACAATTTAATAAATATTTCATAAATATTATATAACTGCGTACACGTAATCCTATTCTGATGTATGTTTCATTTAAACTTCGTGAACAGGGATAAAACATTTTCAGAAAACTGGAAATACGATACTAAAATAATTATTTTAAAGTAAGAATTAGAATTGTTCATAAATATGTTTTACTTAAAACACTATGTTTCAATTCACACTAACACAGTACGTACGTATTTTACTTTTATGTGTAGTGTCATTTGTACGTTTTGCAAAATATTAATTTATAAATGATGGATATGAAAAGACGCATAAGCAAAATGGCGGAAGACTTTTTGCGCATCTATGTCTTTTTGTATCCAAATCTCGTTTCTATATGTATATCAAGGAATGGATAAATAAAAAAGCAAAGTGTATAAAATATTGATTTGTGACTTATGCACATTTGAAATGACATTTTATATGTTCACACTTCTTCTTTATTTATACGGATTCTAAAAACTGTTCACATACGACGAATCAATGAAAGATACGTATAAACAAAATATTCTTATTACTTTATTATTTTGTGACTTTTTTACGTTGGAATAAATAATTGTTTCGTTCGTTACGTCTTTTGAAAAACTTTTCAAACGAAGAAGACTTATACAAAAAGTATATTTATTACTTTGTAACTTACTTATGTTGGAATGTTAGAATAAACAGTTTTTGTTTTTGCTTATAAAAAAAATATATTTATTGCTTTATGGCTCATTTAGGAGTGGAATAAATGATTTTTGTATGTACGTCTTTTTAGTTTATACGTGATTTGTGAATACTCTTTCGAAAAACGTACAAACGGCCCGACACATTACTTTCAACTAAGAGCACGTGTAGACTTGTTCGGTTTTCGCAGTATTTTTTCGTCCTCTCCGTTCATAATATCGTATCTCGAACACTCCTTTCCGCATTTCCACTGAACGGGCTATTGTTGTCTTTGCGATTTTGTGACCAACGTGTAAAAGATAAATATAGACGCCACTTTCATTTATTTTTTAAAAATAAGTAATAAATTATAACGAGTTCAGTGAAGTAGAAATGCAGATATTTGCAAAAGCGAATCGTCTATCATACATGGAGCAAAAAATTGAAAAAAAAGAAAGAAAGAAAGAAAAGTAGACAGAGAAGTAAATTTATTAATTTTCTGTCAGATGAATCATTTATAACAATCATGATTTCAAAGCCTAGAAATTAAAAATTTCGTTTTACATAAATTAAAAAAAATAGTTATGTATTAATGTTCATTATTGAACCTTTTCAGTGAAGGAAAAATTTTCTGTTGGCCAAAAAAAGTACCTTTATTTGGTACTTACTTTATGCACCAAAAGTATCAACCGACATTTTTAATGTTGATGGGTACCATTATTGATCACGTGTATTCAGAAAGTTTTATCATACTTCAAACTACAAATGTTTGTTGTTATTATAATTATTTTATCCATCATTAGTATAAACATCATAATCTCAAAGAGTAGTGACGTACCTAGTATGGTTGGCACCCGGGTCGGTAATTTGTGGTGTCAGCCCCTCCCCCTCTCAACAATCGCAAGAAAAACGAGCTGATGTGTGCATCACATGACTTCCTTTTACTCCTCCAATTTAATGTCATTTCCCCATTATTGGCAATTTTAATGTAATTCAATAGTTTACTCTCTAAATATCATCAACAATGTCCAAATTAAAACCAGATTAAAAAAAAATTGCCAAGTTTGTCGCCAAGTTGGTGACAAAATTTGGCGATAAAAAAACTGGCGATATATCGCCATGTCCGCCAAATTATAACATCTCTTGAGTTTACATCGAAATTAACAATGATTTACACCCAAAAAAAAGCAAAAGACCTCTTTAGAAACGTCCGAATGCAACCAAAAGAGGAGGTGCACAACTAGACCCCCACTAGGAGTCTACGTACCAAATTTCAGCTTTCTAGGACATACCGTTCTTGAGTTATGCGACATAAATACGCACATACGCTCATCCGCACGTACGCACATACATATATACGTATATGCGGACGTCACGAGAAAAGTCGTTGTAATTAAATCGGGGAATGTCAAAATGGACATTTCGGTTGTTTATACGTTATTAGGCACTTATCCGCGTGTGGTCGGGTTAAAAAAAAAACTCAACATTAATTTGGGGGTGAGCAAAATGGAAATTAAGGCCGAATTTTGAGTGAACTATTTTTCGCGAATACAATACTTCCTTTTTTGGAAAAGGAAGTAAAAAGTTTTAGTGCTTTATGTAACCATGAAATTCATACAATTTTCAGAAACTACATTTGCGTTATAAGGAAATTTTAAATGGGCTAATGTACAAAAGACAAATAAAAACGTTTTATATAACTTGCCCTACACGTAAATGTGTAGGCCTTAAAAAGTTCGAAAAGGTAAGAGGGGGTATGAAATTGATGGCCCATTAACTATTTTAAATGCATCTCAAACACAGGGTTCATATTGTCTAAACTTCGACCTAGTAGTGACTTCCTCTTAAAATAAAAAAACTTAAACCCATTTTTTTTTTTTCTCTGTGTTTGAGATACTTCTTAACTATTTCAAACGTATCTCAAACACAGGGTTCATATTGACTAAACTTCGACCTAGTAGTGACTTCCTCTTAAACCAAAAACACTGAAACCCATTATTTTCCTCTGTGTTTGAGATACGTTTAAAATATTTAAGGGGGCCATCAATTTCATACATCCCCTTTCTTTCTAGTCCTAGCAATGGTTCTGCACATATGCGTTGAAGGCATGTTATCTAAATAGCGTTCATAGTTTTTATTTGTCTTCTGGGCATTAACCCACTTAAAATTTCGTAATAACACAAATTTATGTTTCCTTCTGAAATAATATTTTTATAGAACATAAAAACTGCGTTTGTTGTGTGTGTGGGGGGGGGGTGACATCACAAGTTAACACGCCCCCATGTTGTCACCCATGCTAGGTACGCTACCGCTGTGGATAAACATTTTTATTTAGTTTCTGCTAAAAATCTGAAGAATTATTCGTCGTCTGTTCATTTGCATGCCGTGCAAGTGGCAACATCCAGGGCGAAAAGTAACGGATATCCGTTCGAACTCTGCCACCATTCACAAGAACCATTCACATTCGAAGAACGACGCCCCAACGTCACAAACAGCGGAATTCGACGTCAGGAATCAATCAGATAACTCTCAGTTCTCTAGTTATCCGGTAGTTTGTCGTTTCGGGTTCCGGCTATACCGAATTACTTAATCGAAATCGAAATGCTTGTCAATGGCGAGTAAAAATATTGTCGAGCGCTGCAGAACCGATTGGGCAATTAAGATCCGGTTGAGAAAGATACTGCGAGGTTTGATAAGATGCATAAGTTGATTTTAGGGTGCAGAAACGGAAAATAAAACAATATTAGAGACGCAATTTGTGTATTTCCCATGTGTTCTAAGATGTTTATCAAATTAGTTCTCTTTTGAAACGTATTTTTAGTTTTGAAACAAGTCGCGCTTTGCGTTTTATATTGCTGAACATTTTTGACAGCGGCCATTTCAAGGAAAGAAAATTATCTTCTTTTGTATCCTTTACTGTGTTGCCAACTTCACAAATTTATCATTATTGTATATGTAGAAATTAAAACTGAAGTATGATTAATTCTGTTATATTTTCACGGTTATATAAAAGCTCGTTTATATAAAAAAAGAATATTAATAATAATGAAATCTGACAATAAATGAATGCAAATAAATAAATACAAAATGAAGCATAAAATTCAATTTTAAGAAATATTTTACTAACAGATTTTACTAACATTTTAGACTGGTAATTTGGAAGCCATATGCTTCTTCTAATACATGCTCTAGAATTCTGACAAATTGGTGAAATTATTTGACATTTACATCAGTGGCGAATTTACCATGTTCCAAATGTCGCAATTGAGAGGGACCCCCACGACAATAGGGGTCCCGAAGGGATGGAAAAATGTACACAATGAACGGTTTTTTACTTCCTTTTACAAAAAAGGAAGTATTGTATTCGCAAAAAAGTTTTCACTCAAAAATCGACCTTAATGTCCATTTTGCTCACCCCCGAATGAATGTTGAGTTTTTTTTCCGGCTCGACCACACGTAGATAAGTGCCTAAGAATGTATAGACACGCGAAATATCCATTTTGACGATTCCCGATTTAGTGACAACGAATTTTCTCGTGACGTCTGTATGTGCGTATATGCGTATTTGCGGATGTGCGTATGTATGTCGCATAACTCAAGAACGGTATGTCCTAGAAAGTTGAAATTTCATACGTAGACTCCTAGTGGGGTCTAGTTGTGCACCTCCCGTTTTGGTTGCATTCGGGTGTTTCTAAGAGGGTCTTTTGCCCCTTTTTGGGGGGAAATCATTGTTAATTTCGAAGTAAACACAAGTGATGATACAATTTGGCGGACACTTGGCGATATATCACCAGTCTTTTGGTATCCAAGTTCGACAAATTTGGCGTTTTTGTTTAAAAATCTGGTTTTAATTTGGCCACTGTTGGTGATATTTAGAGAGTAAACTATTGAATCACATTAAAATTACCAATAACGGGAAAATGACATTAAATTGGAGTGAAAGGAAGTCATGTGAGGCACACATCAGCTCGTTTTTTCAGGGATTCCCAAAATTTTCTGACTGGCAGCACACTTTGAGTAATTAGAATTTTTCACGCCACCCCACTATCTCTACTATACACACGTATGTGTACATATTGATACCGGGGCAGCATGGTGTCAACCTTCGCCTCTTCCTGCGTCCCCGCATGGTGCACCCACTTTGGAAACCTCTGGTTTAAATAGTTCTGTGATAGGCAAAGAGGCCCTTAAAGATGTATTTCGACGGGAACCTAAAACTGTACATCCCCCACTGATTTACACAGGGCCCGACTAACTAAAATGAGGCCCAAGTCCCACAATGCTTTTGAGGCCCCCTCTCTTTTCTATCACTTCAATTCAACGCAATGTAAACGTGACGTCAAAGTCAACTTAATCTTATGAATTCCATTTATGTTTAACATTGATTTAAAAGAGGGCTTTTTATTATTTTTACAAAAACACATGGTTTTTTAATGCTATTCATGGTTTTTTAACAATTCGGGGACCCTCAAGAAGATAGGGCCCCGGGCCCAGGCCTAGTTGGTCTGTGCGTTAATCAGGCCCTGGAATTACACATTTAAATACTGTTAACAATACATCTAACGGTCGGCTGTAAGTTTAAATAACGTGTTCAGGGAATTTTGAAAATTTAAAATGCATTTCTTTTAAGTACTTTTATATGTAGCCGCTTAAAGTTACAAAAAAGAAAAAAAAAAGTATTTTAGTTTTAAGCGAAAAAAGTAAAGAGTTCTGATGAACTTTTAAGCCGTTTGCTGGAGCTTAATAATCCCGAAATCACCAACATCATAAATTTCACTTTTTAACACCGTTCAAAGTTTGAGAATCATTAAGCAAATTTAGCTCCTTGGATGCATATTATCCCGAAAATAAATGATTTTTATAACAAGCATAGTAATTTAAAACAGATTAATTGTTAGGAAAATTAAGCCGATAATTAAGTAAAATCGTTGCTTAATGTCAGACAGGAGAGCAGAAAACTTTTATTTTTATTATTCACTCCCGAAGATCTTATAATTCTTTCACCAAAATATTTTTGCGGGATAAAATATTCAGAAAGTATAAAGGTAACTTAAAAACGGTGCATTATTTGATGAAGGAGAAAGTATGCGGGGAAAAAAAGATGAATAAAAAACGATTAATCTGTGTTTCGAGGATAGTTCATGTCTAAACAGTTCAAAACTCCGAAGTTTTTTTTATTTTTTAATTCGATTAACATTCAAAAATATTTACGAAGAATATTTTACTTGAGTTTTTGATATGTTTACTGAAACCAGAATAGGGAAAGGAAGTTGCAGATATGTTTCAAACCTGTTTTTTCTTCATCTACTTTGTGTATGAAAAAAATAATTGTAACAAAAATAGAAAAACTGTTTTTATTTGATGTTTCAGCTCAAGTACCGGAGCATTGCCCGTGCACATGGTCTAATCGATATTTTAAAACTAAAAAAAAAAAGGAAGTTAGTGTTTCTTAAATTTTTTTGCTTGAAATAGAGAATGTGTACACATTATACTATCGGAGCATGTTGATCTCTTTCCCTAAGTCTGCTTAAAGGACAGAAAAACCTGTATGCAAAAAGAACTGAGCGTGAAAGGCAAAACTGCAAATTAATACATACAGTGGGTCCTTTACCTGTTCAAGTGAAAAAAAGCCCTGTATGCAAGGAGGATATATTGAGAGAAGATGGAGTTAAAACAGAGAATAGACACGGTGCTTTTCTTTTTCATGTAAGTCTGGATTATGGAAAACCTGTATGCAAGGAGGATAGAATGAGAGAAGTAGGAAGTGAAAGAGAATGGACATGGTGGTTTTTTTTCGTGAAGTCTGAATGATAGAAAACCCTATGTTTGCAAGGAGGATAGAATGGAAGTAAAAGGTAAAACAGTGAGCAGACATGGTAGATTTTTTGCGTAAGCCTGAATGATAGAGAGCCCTGTATACAAGTTAGAGAGAAGAAGTCAAGTAGGAGGTGGGTAAACTGAAAACTAGTAGGCATGATGGTGACTTCAGTTATGTCTGCTTAAGCGACAGAAAGTCCTGTATGGCAGAGGGATAGATCGAGGAAAACAGGAAGTAAAACTGCAATTTATTTAACAGAATTGTTCCTTCTCAGTAAGTCAACGCAAAAGATAGAAACAAATGCATGCACGGAAGGTAGAATAAGAAGACTTGGAGGTAAAAGTGCGAATTTACATAATGTAAATAATGTTCAATCTAAAAATTACATTAAAATGGGACAGGGAAACTGGGTTATGTCTCACATTCAAATGAAGACAGACAAGAGAGTGTATCTCAATTACTAAGATTCAAATATTACCTTAACTTGATTTTCAATGAGTATGATGTCCTCAATCTTTGTGAAGTAAAATTAAAGAGCCAGTTTTCCCACTGTTTGTTGATTGTAGTGTGAGGTGAGAATTTAGAAGTTATTTGTGAATGAATGCTTGAAAAATAAAATGGAAAGATATTTGCAAAAGACCATGAATGTGAGGATTTAAAGCCAAAACTCACATGCTGGAACAACGAGTTCTTGCAAGGAAAAGTAAATACGTTTGATTTTTTTAATCAGAAAAATTAGTGCGTAACGAAGGTTGAACATATAAAATAATAATAAAAAAAAACTGTAAAAACCGAATTAATTATAATGATAATAATAACGTGATTATAATGGGGTGGTTTCCTTCAGTCAAAAGTACTACTTTTAGTCATTGAAATGGATAGAATGAGCAAAAAAAAAAAAAAAAATACATGAACCCAGAAAAAACTTTCAGTTTCCCAACAGTTTTTTTTAAATTAATTTTTTAATATGTCCGATTTTTCAAACAAGGCGTGGTCTTTTTGAAGTCACAAATGATGCAATTTAGCGCATCTTTCTACCACCCTTCCACGTTATGATAATCAAGCAGCGAATTAAAATTGCGCTCTACGCTTGCTATCAACCATATCGTTGCCAATACACGTGAGTAAAAATGCGAATTAAATATTTTGTTCTGTCAATGGCAACACTGAATGGCATTTCATCATTTGTGATGTCACACGACAGAAGTGTAAACAATAAAAGCGCAACGATTTAAGTAATTTTTAAAAAAATTAAACAAAATAAATTATTTAAAAAATGGTCAGATCCTATGTTTTTAAGCATGCTCTTTCAGAAAAAAATACTTTTAAAGTTTTGGAAACGACCCCATTGCTTTTATTCTTTTTTCAGAGGGGGGTTGAATTAATTCAAAGCGATCCTCTGCAAAATTATTCCGAAAGTTACTTAATTCATCGCTTTTATTCAAAATGATTGTAAACACACTCATTATGGTAGTTAACAGAAAAAGAAAAACTCAACAAATAACAAATTGATATTTTCCCAAAATAAAAGCAGTTGTTTGTTTTAAGGAAAGCCGAGCTAAAAAAAGACATGTTTTGACGCTTCCAGGCGTCTGCATCATGCACATCACGCGAATAAATAAAAAAATAAATATATGAATGAAAATATCAATAAAAAACCAGTTTGAAGGCAATTGATCAAAACACTGGAATATTCCTGAAGTGGCGGCAACGATTAAAACAAGTCTGAGCTATGACACAGTAACATAGAAAGAGCTAACTGGTCTCTTTGACGTCAAACAACTTTGGAAAACATGTTGACCACACTTGAGAGCATGGTTACAGGGTTGGGTAATCGTTGCTAAAACAAACCATAACAACAATTACGATTATTCATCGACATTTTTAAGCGTTTGAAGTATTCGTTCTTCTTCTCCGGTTGTGAAAATGAAAGGAAAAAGTGAAAGGTTTGTTTCCGAATCAATGAACTCATATCTTTTTTGTTGATTTTAACAGCGAAGGTAGTTGGTTGAGACTAAAAGTGGCGAAACTTTTCGATAATATGCCTAAAAGATTCAAGCCAAGAAAAAAATATTGCCAATAAATTGTAAATAACTATATTTGTGTTAAGTAGGCTTTCTTAGTGCGTAACTTATAAGTATTGCTTGAGCCTGACGTGCTGTACTTAGGCCTAATTGCATGCGTTGCTCGAAATATCTCGCATTCTTTGTTCAAGAGGCCTAACATACATGTAGTGATTGCAATACCGGTATACCGAATACCGGTATTTTGAGCTGTTTTGTGATTTCGTAGTGCCGGTATTTTCGATATTAAGCTGAAAATAATTAAACCATTAGAGTTCTTGATTTAACTTATTAGATATCTATACTTTTATTTTAAACGTAGAGTTCTTTTTCTAGGATACAATACCAAAATCAATCTGTTGACCTAAAAATGCGACGCCAAAAGCACGAACTACTAGAATACCATTAAATAAAAGTAGCGGAGGGATTGAAAACGATATTTTCATTAGTAAATGGTGATGAACCGCGTTTTCGCACGTTTAAGTGCAACATGTTTTTATTTTTTCCATTTCTCTGATCGCTCCCTTTCCTTTTTGTGAAAGTTAATTCCAAGTGTAATTTCGAATGTATTTGTCTTATGAATAGTTTATTCCAACCATTAATTGCAGGATATTTTATATACATATATATATTTTTTAATTTGTCTCAACTGTACTGAATTTTGACAACAAAATTTCTTTCGTTAGTATAACAAACGGTAATTTATTGCCACCAGTTTTGGTTAGGTCTCCTGTCTGACTATTTAGCTTTATGTACTAGACAAGATAATATTTAATATTTTCAAACATTTAAATAATTATAATTGTAAGAATTTTGAAAAGAAGAAGGAAAACGAATGTAAATGAAACTAACAAGATCAAGTTTAAATTAAATATGTTGAAGAAATACCTTTGCGCTAAAAAGTAAAATAAGAAATAACAACGTCAAAAAGTACAAATCACAGATTACTGCAGACACGTGTTTCTGCGTTACAAGGAACGCCTTTTTCAATGCGAAGGAAATGAGCTAATGGGTGAATAGACATCCGACAAAAGCAGGATCTTTGTCGGACGTCCTTTCATCCATTTCCTTTTCTAAATTTAAATGCCATCATAACTACTTTTTTAGTTTAAGCGTATAAAATCTTTAAACAAAAATATCAACTCATAAAACATTTCTTTTTTTAAGTAACTAGCTGCATTGCCCGACTTTGCCCGGTCCACCTTGAAAATAAAAATTGTGTCGAGTGATATATATTCAACAATCAGGCGTAAAAAATAAATAAAAAAAACATCATGATTTCCCTTCCAAACAATGACAGCATATATTAAAATACTTTTATGAAATTAAATCCAGAAAGATCGATCTAAAATGCGTAACCATAGAAACACAAAATAAAATAAGTTTAAGGAATTAAAATGCGAAAGAAAATGGTTCAAAATTTGAATGGAATCAAAGATTTCTTAAACTTGATTTAAAAAGGCTTATAACTTTTTTTCCTTTCGAGATAAAAGCTTATTTTTTCGACCATAGGTCGAGTTTGATCTGCAGTAAAAAAGGTCGCTTTTTCCAATGGCGTCAAAAATAAAGCTGTGGGACAATTTCTTCACTTTTTATTGATTTATTTAATGAAGAAAGCAGTGCCTAAATTTCAATTAAGCCTAAAAAAATTCGAGCTGAAAACGCAAATAAATCCCGTCGTAATAAAGTTAGAGCATTGAAACAAATTGCGTAGAAAGCGGAAAATTCTATCCTTTCTAACGATATGTAATATTAATATATGCAAGTAATTTTTCTCCCCCATATTTGGGAATTTATGTGAAAATTGGACGTAAATTGGAATAAAAAACGAACTATTCATCGAATTTTATTCGAACTGGTTTGCAAACCTTTTCAGGACTTAAAGGAACAAACTGTGAAAATTTCAGCACAATCGACCGGTTAGTTCTCGAGTTTTGCGAGTTCAAACACACAGACGCTTTTTGGGAACTTCCTTTTATACTATGTAGAGATATAGGTGGCGTAAAATCTTTTCCTAATTTAAAGCACCAAAAACTTTACTCAGTGTTTAATTACATCTGAAGACTTTTTGTGAGCAAAAAATACAGTAATTGTTTAAGTATAATAATATGAAAGAACAAAAGTTCGCGATTAATATTTTTAGTAATTCGTGGAGAAATTAAAATTATGGTCACAAAGTAATGTTCTTTCAAAAATTATTTCTAATGATTGATATTAAAATTTAGTTGCCTTTTAAAATCTGGAAATACACTAAACTGACCATAAAAGAAACCACAGTCCTGTCGTGGTCTCCAGAATACCAGATTAAGAAGCGTTTTCTCTTAAATTACTAATAACTATTTATCGTTTTAGCTACTAATAAGAAGTTAAACCATTTTATTACCTATTTGTGTTTTTAAAAAATATTGAAACACACGTTGACCCATGCCTATGAAAATTAACAATCAATCTCGCGATCTTCAGAAAAGTCATATCCAATAATGATAATCGATTTGAAAAATTTCAAAGAATATATATATCTCTGTGTCATCATGCTGTTGCTGCCAACGACTTTATTCAGAAATAGTTTTCCTAGTTCAGAGCAAATAAAGTAAGAAATTGACTTCAAGACACAAATTAATTTTAACAGCTCGTAACAAATTAAGTGAATAATTGTCAAGACTCGGTGCTCGATTGACGAGGCCATCAGTTTGCTCAATTCAGAACAAACCAAGTATATAATGAACTCCAAGACTCAGAAGCAGTTTTCCCTGTTCAAAACAAATCAAGTAAGTAATTGACAACAAGACTGAGAACTCGGATTTCCCCAATCATCAGTTTTCCCAGTTCAGAACAAACCAAGTAAATAATTTACTCAAAGACTCAGAAACAGTTCTTGCAGCTTAGACAAATCAAGTAAATAATTGTAAAGACTCAGAAGTCGGTGTTCCCCTGCCACCAGTTTTTCTAACACAGAACAAATCAAGTATAACTAATTGACTCTAAGACTCAAATCAGTTTTCCCAGCTCAGACCAAACCAAGTAAATAATGAACTCCAAGACTCAGAAACAGTTTTCCCAGCTCAGAACAAATGCAGTAACTAATTTACATCGGGACTCAGAAATCGGTTTTCCCCAGCCATCAGTTTTTCTAGCTCAGAACAAATCATGCATAAATTATTGACTCCAAGACTCAAGTAAGTTTTCCCAACTCAGAACAAACTTAGCGAATATTTGACTTCAAAACTGGGTATTGATAAAAATGACACGTAACTACTTGGATATTATAGGTTTAAAAGTATTCCACATGTTCCCTACAAAATGTCAGGAGTTTCTTTCATACCTCGCTTAGCTTGACATAAATAACCGTAATGACAATCTCATCAAGATCTCATTTAACTCACAAGATGCACTTTTTTCTTACTTCCCATGGGTGATGGATATTCGCTAGAAGCCTTGAAATTATTTTAGCCTCCAGAACGAATTCTCCCACTTTCGATTTTCCTCATAGAGCAGATGTTCTTAGAATAAAACAAGGAATCGAAGATTAACAGGAAATGGATGCATTCTTAATTTCTGTTTCACAAAGCATCCTTAATTAATGTTTAGGTAAATAGCATTAATCTTTCTGGAAGTTTTTGTTCCTGCACGTGGAGCCTTGGAATCGTTCTACTGTCGTCACTTCCGTTGACGTCAACACGTTAGCTCGTTCGTGGTACAAGAAGAAATCGGAGACCAAACCCTAGGCGCCTTTTGTCGGAAGAGATAATTATCTATCAATAAAAGCCTAAACAGAGAGGTAATTATCATCGGAGAAATCACGAAGAAGAAAAGCATCAAAAGGGAGATATTTATGTAGTAGTCGGAGCTGTAACTGAGGCGCCAGCAAGAATAATGAATCAAATTGGGACGAATAAAAAAATGTTAAAACTCCTTAAATAAAGCAATGAATGCAATTAAATGTCAAAGGAGTTTGTAATTAAATTGTTAAAGGTCGGGTTAAATACCTTGTTTATTTTTTTATATTTTTAACATTTAAAAAATTAAGGAGTCTTTTTTTTTTTTCAGGTTTCGAGTTAGGTGTTAGGCAAGCAGGACTTAATTTGCATAGGAGCTCCACAATAGTAAAGCTCTTGCACTTCTTTACAGTTTTATGCATATTTTTATATTTAGGCAAAATTCGGACAATTTACTGCGCCATGATCTCATCTAGATGGGCACCCCTACCCCTGCATAAATGGGATAGTTTCCAAAATGTAAAAGTATTTTTTTCTGAAAGAGCATGTTTAAAACATAGATAGAATCTGACAATTTTTCAAATAATTTCTTTAAGTTTAATATTTAAAAAAATACTTTAATCGGTGCGCTTTCATTTTTTGTGCTTCTGCCGATGACATCATAAATTGTGAAATGCCATTCACAGAGCAAAATATTCAATTCGCCTCTTTACCCACGTGTTTTGGCAACGATATGGTTGATTGCAAGCGTAGAGAGCAATATTTAATTCTCTTCTTGATTATCATAAAGTGGAAACGCGGTAGAAAGATGTGACAAAGTGCATCATTTGTGACGTCATAAAGACCACGCTTTGTTTGAAAAATCGGACAGTTTAAAAAATTAATTAAATAATAACTGTTGGGAAAATGAACAAGGGTAACCTCGAACTTTCGTTTTTGGGAAAATGAATTCTCAATTTGCCGAACGGAACTCCAATTTTTGCCAAATTATAAAATACGGGTATGCATAAGGGAAGCTGCTGTACCCACGGACGGTTGTATCTACGGACGTTGGTCGGGAAATTCCGGGTATCGTCGAGAGAAATCTTAATTGAGGTTCAACGTATGTGTCACAGCTCTCACCAGTATCACAAGAAATTTCAACGCCATCAAACATTTAAGATTCTATCACATTTTTTTTGGTTTTAGTAGGATCTAAAATAAATAAATAATTAAAAAAAACATGAGCAATTTCTTTATTTTTTTCGTCCGTCGTGGAATGTATTATTCATTTTTGTTGTAAGTATTATGATTCCCTATATTTTGAAGGTTTTGTTTCTGATTTTAATGTTGTAAAACTGTGGTTTTGTCGATATGCCTGGCTTGCAAAACCAAAATGGCGTACCTTTGTATTCAAGGATACATAACCATGTGTACCCACGGACGGCAATTTTTAGTCTCCTTGGGTCACACCTGAGTCATCTTACAATGTGAAGTACCTAAAAATGGTGCCTTGTCATCAACGCCCGAAATTTGCTTTCAACAATGATGAAGAATTTGAAGTAGGGCTTGAAGCTATAGTGTTGAAGTAATCCCCAGCTGTTGTATGATCTACAGACCATCAACATCACCTGTTTTCATTTGAAGTCGACTTTTCTAGATTATTGTTGGTTTAATCTAAACTGAGTTTTTTTTTGTAATGGATTAATTTTGTTAAAGGTTTCAATTTCCATATAAATTGAAGTTATTATGTAGGTACATAGAGAGCCATACTATCATGAATATAGTTATTTTTTTGTTTAAAAACATTTTAATTATTCATAACATCTTACTCTTTTAAGAGTAATATTTTTTTAAAAGAATTCACTGATGTTAAAAATTAAGGAAAATTAAAAAGAGGAAAAAAAACCTTCGATGAATTTTCAAAGTTTAATTTCTGTTGAATATTTTGTTTAATGTTATTTTCAATGGATGTTTGAAGTATTTCAATATAAAATGGCTTATGAAAATGCATTGAGTATAATTGAGTTCCTCAGACCTATTTATACATATATATTTTTTATATGTCTATGGGTACAAAGGCACCTATCCGCGGGGTGAACGAAGTGTTGTACCCACGGACAAAAATATGGTTTTTAAAAAAAGTTTTTTGAATTTGAAAGCTTTGAGATTTTTACCTGACAAAAATTGCCAAATTAGATGATAAGTTGTAGATTCTGCCAGAAAAATTTACCGATCGATTATTCATTAACAGGGACCACCAAAAATTGTAAATTAAATTTTGTCCGTGGGTACAGCAGCTTCCACTACATAAGTACGACTCCAAATTTGCCGTATCGTCAGAAAAAAAAAAAAAAAAAAAAAACAGGCAGAATAACGCAATTTTTTGGAGGTCACAGTGACCTCCCGATACCTCCCATCGGGGTGTCCCTACTGGGAAATATAGGACTCCTGCACTTTTGTTGGTAGAAATTAAGCACTAATTACATTTATCCGTATAAAACTTTGATCAACGTTTAATTATTAACTCACTTTTATTAAAATTAAATAAGTATCGTAACATTGTGTAGTGTGTCAGTGTTTCGCTCAGACTCTTGCCATAACTGTTAACATTTCCTAAGGCCAACAAAAAGTTCACTTTTAGAAGGAAAATCAGAAGAATAGAGGATAATGAAGTTTAGTTCAGACATTTTTAGACGACCTACCTCAAAAGATGAAATATAAAGTAGAAGGGAGATTCCTGGATCTCCCTCGAAAATGTTTCTGGTGTTTGCAGTGCGAAACATTTGTTATCAACATGTGTGAACTGGGGTACACAATAATAGCTAAGTAATAAAAATCAACAACACCTCCCTTGAAAAAATTTTGGATTCGGCCACGTGATATAGTTTCATCACACGTATGTATTCAAGTATTCATACTCGTATGTGTCCTGACCTATTTACGCTAAAAATCTCTTTCCTCTTTTTAAGAAAAAAGAAGAGAGAGAGAGAAAGTAGTTTTCTGTTGCCAATCCTCAAAAAAAAAAAAAAAGCTTTTTGCCTTTCAAAATCTTAAAAATCCTCCAACTTCAAAACTACCCTAAATATAAAATAGATGCATTAAATAGAAAAGAAAACAGTCAAGCCATATGCAAGCAAATATCTATTGATTTTGAAACTAGAAAGAGAAATAAGAAAAAGGTGAACAGCCATTGAGAAAATCACTAAAATTTTAGGCAAAGCAGACTATGGTTTGTACTCAATCAAAGAAAGAGAAGATTGAAGTGAAATGGCGTAAGAGTATTGAAATGGAAACTAAAGGTATTGAGAAAGAGCTGGAAAACAAAGCACTTGGCAAAAAGTCGAGTGGAGTGGAGAAACATAACTGAAGCCTTGTGCTCCTATAAGATGTGAAAGCGAATTAATGAGAATTGTGTGAAGATATTTAGATAGATTAGAAATAAAATTGAATTGGGAATGCGACAACTGTGAAAAGAGTTTAGAAAGATTTGAAAAATTAAAAGCCTTAAGGCTCTCAAATTTAAAGAAAACTCAAAAAAAAAAAAAAAAAAACATATCCCTTTTGTTAGATATACCTACCAAATATATATTTTATCGTTTTCCTTGCTGATTGAAACTTTTGTTTTAAAAACACCAGTCAGATAAAGGACTAGTGAAAACCAGTCGGGTAAAATACGAGTTAAAATTAATTCAGTAAGACAAAACAACAGTTAAAAACTTTAAACAAGAACAAGAAGTTGGCTTGAAAATGCCTACTTCTTGTTATTCTACGAGAAATAAAAACTTACTTGTTGAAAATTTTTACAACATTTACCAATGTTTTAAAACATTTCAATATGTAGTATTTGTTTTTTCTTTTTTGGTTAAAAAATATTATGCAAAAAATATTGCAAAATATTCCTTTTTATCCATAAACCGTATTTAAATTAAAACATGATGTTTCAGACATTTTCAACAAGATTTAACCATGAAATAAAATCAAAAAATTATTTTTAAAAAAAGTTTTAAAAAATATCAGGCATTGAAGCGTTAATCCTTGGTTAATTTTAAATGCCCAAAAAATTAAGTTTTTTTTTTCTAAAATGATGTATTTTTCATGTTAAAGATAGCCGGACAGTGATACATTTAAAATCCACAGGTGTTCCTGTTCGCAGACACTTTAAATCTTCCCCGTTCTTCCCGATAAGGAAGCCGGATCTAGATTTGATGCGGTTTTTCTGATAGCCTCTGGCATTTAAACAATTAACAGGAAAACGTTTAGAATTAAAAGCTTCGTAAATCTCTTTCTTTTCTGCGTGAGATGTTATCATTTTGTTTATGAAACGAGAGAATTGGTGACATTTTCTTGAACACTATTCCAAGTTCCCCGGCTTGATTCCGACGCATAAGTTTTATTCGAGTTCAAATTAAAAAAGTCTATACTCTGTCGTCATGAATTCACTGCTAGCCATATAGTCTTTCCTCGTTTTTCCCCCAAGTTGTTACAATTTGCTGCTTTTGATTTCTGGTTAAACGATTTCAAAATTACTTACTTCATCATTGACCGCGGTACCTGTCCAAAGCATTCCTTTCCATGCCATTTTATGCGCGTATTTTTTCCCACCTTCATCAGATATGCCAATTCAGTGGCGCACGTGTTGATTTCATGGTACAAATTTTAATTTTTAAAACAATTCATGCACAACTTTAGAGTTATTTTATTGAAAAAATTTAAAGCAAAAGTGCTGTCCATTTTTTGTGTGTCAATGACTTCATTTAACCAACCAAGCAGAAGCATAGCATATAACAAAAGATGAATAGCTTCTTTGACGACTGTAAATTATAATGTTACGACTAGCAAATTTATCGAAATAAGTAATATTTTTTCGGAAATACTTTTTGTTGTGATTTAATAAACTAAAAAAAATCTTTTGTTTTATGACAAAGTAAATAAATTGTATGATACGTTCTTGCATTGAATAATAATTTTTGACGACATTGAGCAATAACATTTTCCAATGCTGAATAGTAAAGTATTGTAATATTGACTAATAAAATTTAACAATATTCAATAATAACGTACCACAATATCAAATAACAATATGTTGAAATACTGGATAATAATGTTTTTCTATATCAGATAATAATGTATTAATATTAATTTTTATTCAAATAATGGAACAGATAGATATAAGGATGCAATAGAAATATGATGGAACAAATTCAGAATTAAATTCCTTAATTAATTCAAACTAAATGATGAATTTCATGTGGAATATTTCTATAACATTATAAAAGAAGATTTTCTGCATAAATTCTGTATTATTATCTCAAAGTTAGTCTTTTCAGAAAATATCAAGCGGCAATGTCGCAAAACGATATTTTTCTTGAATAATTCGTCAAGTTTAACCTCGCTCTCCATTGTACCTCTAACGATGTCATTACGGAAATCTTTAAGAAAACAGAAAATAATGTCACATGTCAACATCAACTGTGATCCACTGCTGCACGCTTCAAGTATTTCTCATCCCTAATGAAGGCTTCATTGAAACAACCGCCTTTTGACTCGCTGACTTTTAATGTGTAATACATTCTTGTACATAGTAAGAATGTTCCATTGTGAGAAAGAGACGTCCTTGGAGCACCAATTGAAACTGATTTTGATATGAAAGAAGCGCATCCAAGGTTTCGGTGTTACAAATCCTGGAATTTATGGAATTCCTTCTTCAAGTTTCGAACTTTTCTTGCTCTTTCATTGATTAAAAAAAAAAAAAAAAACATATTCTAGTTTTTATTATACGAAGGTAATGTGTTTATTGAATGAACATTTCACATTCAAGTTATTATTTCCTGTAGAATATATTTATGTAGACACTATCAGGACTGTCGCAAGGGGGAGGGGTGAGCGGGGCAATCGCCCCGAGCGCCACAAAATGAGGGGGCGCCGCAAGGCGCCCCTCGTTTCGACGGAACACGATGACATTCACACGAAATGACCTCTCATCGATAAAATGCCCCGATTGTATAAAATTAGAGGTGCCTTATTTTGTGTATCATAGATACACAGTCATAGATACACAAAATAGAGAATCTTCGTAATGATTCTCTATTTTTTTTCTACGGCACGAAAATATTCCTCTCTCTAAGTTTCCAAAATATTAGTTTCCTCTGTATTATTGAAGCAGGCACTATTCCTGAGAATATAACTGTTTAGAACCAAACAAAAGAACTTTTCCTTTGCCTAGTTCTCACCAAATTTGCTTGAATTCTGCTGCTGAGTGCAGCGACGTAACAAAGAAAAAAAATAAAGAGGAACATTTAAAAAAAAGTTTTTTTTTTGATCGGATATCAAAAAGTTAAAAGGTGTCCGGTCAAAATTTTGAAACCTTTAGTTTTAAAAACGCAATTTTATCTCTAAAAACTCGATTATACGCCATGTTTATTGACGTTAGGGTAAGGGTTCAGAGACTGTTTTCGATCGATTATTTTTTTTAAATAGATTGAAATCAATTCTTTCTCCCCCTGCAAGTTTTCGGAATTGAAGTTTCAAAAACGCAACTTTAGACAAAACTTGAAGATTTTATGAATAGGAGGATCTGGAGCATTTCCCAGGAAAATTGTTCAAAATTATGGTTCAAAAAATTTAAGCTATGTTTTACATTCAGGGGCTATTCCACTTAAATTATTTTTTGTAAGTGTCGTTTAAAAAACCCATTGCTTGTGATATTAAAGAAAGGCGGCATGGGGACCCTTGCACGAATATTTTCTTGAACTCTAGTCTTAAAACGCAATTTGTAAGGCTATATTTTGTAATATTCGTGCCTGTGATTTTTCGATATTTTTGAGTATTTGTGGGCTTCTCCCTAAAACTCACAAATATTTGATGCAAAAGAATAACATCTTTGTTTTTAACATGTATGAAAGCTGGTATTAAGTTGGTACAAGTAAAACGAAAAAACTCTTGAAAAGAATTATTGGATGAGTCCAGATCGAAATTTAATTTTGATGTAATTGTAATTGATGTAAATGTAATACATTTTCTATTTATAATCAGCAAATTATTTATTCGTGTTCTTAGTTTGATCAATATGAATAACCAATTCAGTTTAAATGTTTGTTTTTTATCTAGTGGGATAACATTTTACTAGATAAATATTTCGATTTTTAACATTTCCATTTTTAAAAAGTTTTTGGTTCTTCGTTTGCAACTTTAAGCAAAATTTGAGCTGTGAGTACTCTGTTATATGGTTGCCAAAACGTGCATTTGAATTTTTTTTTTTTTTTGTAAATTTGTGCATTTTTTTAAAATTTATTTTGTATTGCAGATGTGTTCATCTGTCTCTCTCAATAAGTTCAGTTGAGACGTAATTAAGTAACCAGATTTTGAAGCTTGAAATTCGGAATGCTATATAAGTAGTTAATTTTAACGAATTATTTTATCCTCATTTTGATTGTGGTAGAGTTAGTACAGAGGTCAAAATGTACATGTGTAGGTATGTTTTAAAAGAGACTATTTCTTTAATGAGTATTGAATAAATCAAAAAAGCGTCCTTTTTAAAACAAAATACTAAATTTGTGACCCTTCCAAAACATTTTTCCGAAAAAAACTTTAAATTTCTCTGACGCAGGAACATTTTTTGCAAAAACCTTCTTAATTTTTTTGATCTTATAAAAATCAGAGTAATTTTCATCAGAATTAAATTTAGTGATTCTTCAAAGTGTCCTCTTCAAAGTGTCCACGTTAAGCTGAGTCTTATCACTTATCCAAGAACAGTTCATACTAGCCCAGCAGAATAATTATCACTAGTCATCAGCACCAGCCTTTCTTGAAGATTTCGGACAAATGCTATAAATTCGGGTAAAAAAATGATTTGCAAAATATTTTGACAGATATTGAAAATTTGGCCCCGTCTCTGAGAGTTCGGGATCTACAGTGGCTCCCAAAAGTGTTCGTACACTTTGAAATTTTTTAGTAAAACCAAAATAACTCGAAACTATTCGAATATGATGTCCAATATTTTTTCACATCAATTCTATGTTATTCTAGATACAATCCATTGGTTTTCTTCAAAATATTGATGGATCTTCTTTTTGAAATGGGTTAGAAAACGAAGAGACAGAGAAATAACACACCACAAAAGTCATCGTACACTCAAACATTTTCGAATAAATTCATGATTAAAATTATCATATGCCGTTTTATTAATATTTTTGCATTGTGTTGACCCTTGTAAGTCATTTGGCTTTAATTTTTTGTTTATTTATTCCTCAATATGGTGCTTATTACTATAAAATGGCTGGTATTCGTAAAAAACCGCAAACACCATTCAAAATTTGAGTTTTTTCCCCACAGTAGTGGTAAATTGGTTTGAAATGTCTCTAAAATAGTTAATTTATTTGTTTGTATAATAAAGTGCTTGATAAAATGCTTTAAAGAAAGGAATCGGACCGAAAACAAGGTAAGAAAAGGTCAACCGGCATAGTTGACGAAACATGATCGGAGATTTAAAAATAAAAAAAATATGAAAAATACACATTTGACTGCTGTAAAAGTTTCTGCAGAGTTACATGAAACATTTTACATTTAATTTTCACCTAAAATTGTTCACTAAGTTCTCTGATTAGCTGGATTAAATGGGACCTCTTCCCGAAGAAATTTTCTTGGTCGTGCGAAAAACATAAAGCTTACGCTTTTTGTCGCAAAATCCAATAATAAATAAGCTAAAAACGTTTTAGAATCACGTCTTACTTACAGATAAAAATTAATTCAACGTTTTTTGTTAAATTGTTGTGTAGCTGTAAGTAGAAGAAAAATTAGGAACTTAATCTTAAGAACTTATTTGGATCAGTTAATCAGGACGGTGGAGGTGTTCTAGTGTGAGGGTGCATATCAGCATCAGGACTTGGTAGTTTATAATCTTTTGATGAAATAATGAATCATGCTGTTCCTTTAAATATTTTAAAAACCACTTTTGAACTCTCAGCCAAAAATTTGGTTATTGGAAACAACTTTGTTTTTTATCAAGATAACGATAAGAAGAACACGGTTTTCAACGTTTGTGTCTAGTGCCTCGAAAATTGTCCTAAATTTTAGAAAATACCCCCTCTATCTCCAGATTTCAATTTAATGTAACGTATTTAGAGATATCTGGAGGCTAGTTTACGAAAATAGGGCTTTAAAACGAAAATAGAGCTTGAAACAGTAAGACTCGAAGTGTGGTTAAACACTTACTCAGAAATTACACAAAAAAAGAAAGAAAATGAATGAAATCTATTCCCAGACGTTTAAAAGGTGTTATGAATACTGTATGACATTCTGCTAATTAATAACTTAGTCAAAAGTTAGATTATTCAATAATGTATAGACATTTTATAAAGTGTAAGAAGACTTTTGTAAGATAAAATTTCCGGCACTTTTTGGTTTTTGATTTTTAAAAAAATAAGTTTTAATATTTTTTAAAAACGTCTCATGTAGTTTTGTTAAAAATTGATCATAGATCTTACAATTAAATACCTATTCCGAAATATTAATTCTAACCAATGGATAGGGGCCTATTTCGTTGAATGTCGTAAGTGTACGAAGACTTTTGGGAGCCACTGTATATGATCTGGTTGCCTTGGATATGCTTCGCTTAGTGGAATTTAATTAATTAAACCAGGAGTGTTCTACTTTTTTTACTTTGGGGAGCCATTTGAATATACCATTTAAATTGCAGAACCGCTTCATCAAAGAACAGAAAACAGAAAATATAAGATATCAAAGATTTATCCTATTCAAGTTCATAAAATTTATTTTACATCATTTTTTCTATCACGATACAAACGAAACATCCTAATATGATGAATTTTGAGATAGCTTATGGGGAGTTTTGTTGATTTTCATAATTATATTCTACTAGTGGTACCAGCACGGCTTTGCCCGTAATAGAAAAATTAAAAGGTCTTTTGGTTCGCCTGTATATTTACAAATAATGTATGGTGAATTTTCTCGCCAATTGGCTTGTACCCATGTTACGGTTCCACGTTATGATAATTTCGCATCTCGCCAATTGGCTTGTACCCATTTTACGGTTCCACGTTATGATAATTTCGTATCTCGCCAGTTGGAATGTACCCATGTTACAGTTCCGCGTTATGATAATTTCGTATCTCGCCAATTGGCTTGTACCCGTGTTACGGTTCCACGTTATGATAATTTCGTATCTCACCAATTGGCTTGTACCCGTGTTACGGTTCCACGTTATGGTAATTTCGTATCTCGCCAATTGGCTTGTACTCATGTTACGGTTCCACGTTATGATAATTTCGTATCTCGCCAATTGGCTTGTGCCCATGTTACGGTTCCACGTTATGATAATTTCGTAATTTACTCGTCCATCTTATGATATTTTTGTTCTTAAAATTGGAATAGAAAAAGAACCACATCGAATTTTCGAAAAATCGCTTCGAGGTGCACATTCCCATGCTAAAAACTAACTTTGTGCCAAATTTCGTGAAAATCGGCCGGACGGTCTAGGCGCTATGCGCGTCATCTTCCGGACAGAGAGACTTTCAGCTTTATTATTAGTATTAAAGAAGATAAATAATAGATACAAGCAACAAATAAAACTTTTATTCATATATTTATTTTTATGATCAAACAGCCTTTAAGGATTGAATCTTTAATGAAATTAAAACTTTACTTCCCTTTTGGTGCCTTGATTGAGCAAATAATAATCACTTGTGGAACCCTTGTCAAAGTTCTAGGGAACCCAAGGATTCCGTGGAACACAGGTTGAAGTCCTCTGAGCTAACCAACTTACCAGAAAAGTCATTTTCGAGCATGACTTTTAAAACAAGAGAAAATGATAAGTAGAATTGAAAATTTTATCGTGACTCAATTCAAAATTCTAAAAATTTTTATGGTCAAATTTATTAATGCAGTACTATGCACATTTTTGCAACGACATAAGGTATGACAGTTTATTACTTGTCACAATGAAAATTTATGTCTCGGATAATGTGCTTTTCGCCTCCTTTGTCAATTCATTGCATAAGAATGCTATAAATTTTACTATTCAACTTTGAAATGATTGTTATTAGGAAACGGTTTTCGGAAAAGTAGCAGGTGAATTATTGTTTGAATAAAGTTAAAAATTCTCAAGGTTACAATGCTTTGACACTTTCTCGTGAATAATATTTTGGCATTCCATTTTTGAAATGCATTTTGTGTGATAAAAGCAATACGGTATTTCTCGAAATTTACGAATTATAAATATTGTCTCAATCTGTAGTCGCAGGTGTGAAAAATTTTTCTTATCTGTTTTCACTTTAATCTAAGGATTTTAAACTTTAGCTTAAAATTTGACGTGTTTGAATTTATGAAACCAGAGGTAATATATATCCCAGCTGCGACATGTACACATACATTATTTTTTGATACAAAAAAAAAAAAGTTGATGCTTATGTCACCCGTAACAATGCATTGAGTATATTGTTGAATTTATCTCTGCAAGGGAAAGAGCAAAAATTTTGCATTCTATTTCAATTTTAAACTTCTTCATTTCATTGAAATAAAATATTCATAAATTTTTTTAGCTCCCTTCTGCTCGAATTATGTTTTCAAATGCCTTCAAAAATAAGTTTCTTTATTACTTTAGTTTAATATATGTCAAATATACACTACACATTTTCGATTAATATCAATCTGCCATTTTTTTTCTGAAAGAAAAAACCGTAGATTCCATTTTATTAACATAATGTGAGCATAATTATTAGCATTAATAAAAGAGAAAGAAATATTCAACCGATTAAAGAAAACTCCCAAAGAAGAAATAAACTTTTCTGGTGGTTTATTCTAAACTAGTGGCACCCCCACGGCTTTGCCCGTAGTAGAAAATTAAAGGGTCATTGGTTCGCCTGTATATTAACAAATAATGGAGGATGAATTTTTCGCCAATTGGTAATGTTAAATGGCTCGCCCATGGCTCATAACAATTCCACGTTATGATGATTTCGTAATTTACTATTCCACGTTGCGATCATTTGCTCGGAAAAAGTTTCTTAAAATTAGAATATAAAAAGAACAAAATCGAATTTTTGAAAAATCGCTTCGAGGTGCACACCCCCATGCTACAAACTAACTTTGTGCCAAATTTCATGAAAATCGGCCGAACGGTTTAGGTGCTATGCGCGTCACAGACATCCTACAGACATCCAGACATCCTCCGGACAGAGAGACTTTCAGCTTTATTATTAGTAAAGAAAATACATTTATGCCTCTCTACGTTGAGTAATAATTCAAAAGTTAACTAAAATTGAATTACATTTTGGGAAAAACCTCGAAGATGAAGTTTTTTTTTTTTTTTTGCAAATTCTATGTTCTCCACTGATATTCAAACATGACACAGAATGGTCTTCATTGAAAGTCTGTATTTGCTTAACAGTAAATGCATTTTAGAATGCGAGTTCATTCATAACTATGTTTATCAAAGATTTTCTGCCGGCTGAGATAACACTTACATAATGCTTCCCTTAATTGTTCTTTCGAGTGAAAAAATAAAGACAAGACTTTCTAAGGTAGCGACACGAGCTTATAAATTGTAACTAATCAGCAATTAAGAAAAAATAATACAGAGTTATAATATACATGTAAATAGTGTGGTTTAGTTTGCCCATAAAATTTTTAAGACGATCTGTTTTGGTTGGAACTGTATTCCCCAATAATATTTTAACTAGTTGGCCAAAAAAAAAAAAGCTTAGCGATGAATCGCAAAACGGTCTGTAATTTCCGACCTTACTTCATTTTGCATCGATATTAATGATCACCCCCCTGCCAAAACGGAAAAGAACCCATTGCACAAAGTTTTCTTCATTATAAGCCAGTCTTTTCTCAACAATGTTGGAATTTTACCCCAAATTTGTTTACAGGTAAGCTTATCAAAACTTTTATGTAAGCTGCGATAATGATTTACATAATTGTTCTTTCATGTCAAAAGATTGAATATAGAAATATTAAGTCTTTTAAATGATCTTATAAATTATAACAAATGATTTTAAAATGTCACAGAATTGTAACTTACAGATTCATCATAAAAATACATGTAAAAATGTCTTTTAATATGGATTTTTTGCAAAAAATTTTAGACTAGATTTTTTTGTTAGAACTGTTCTTGGCGACAAAAACCTGGCTGTATATCGCCAAGTGGTCACCAATTAATGACGTTACTTTAGTTTACACTGAAACAAACGCGCCCCCTTAATTTGAATAAGAATTCGACACAAACTATGTTTTATATTTTCGTTCCACAATGTATATTTGTTCAACATTGCCAGTATTTGTTCAACAATAGATGGATTTTTGTTCACAGTTGAGCTTATCGAAGATTTTCTGCCAGCTCAGATAACAATTATATAATTCTTCACTTAATTGTTCTCTCCTTTCAAAAGAAAAAAAAAATAGACCAATTCCTAAGTCTGCTGCATCAGCTTAAACTTCTGTTGATAATTGAATTCAAAGTTACAAAGAATAAACAATTGCAAAGGGTTAGGAGGAGGGAAAAAATGTGCTCTTAATCTTCAGTCAACATATGTTGGGGAAACCACATTCAACTCAAGGTTGAGCCACGTGCCTTGTTTTCATTTGAAGGTCACTTATCAGCTTCCGTGTTACGTAGGGGTCACGTGATGCAAACAATCGCATTTCTTAAGTTCCGTCTTCTGGGGACTTTAAAACGGATTCTGAGAAAGTCATTAATTTTTATCATTCGAAACAATACGGAAGTTTAAATGTCATGTGGATTATTAGTAAACAGATACGTAATTGGGTCAATTGTTTTGAATAAGGAATGATGTCTGAAAGAAGAAATCAATATAAAAAATGAATAAACTAATTGAAAAAAAGAAGCTTTTTAAACCTGAATTCTTAACCTGTCTTTAAAAATTTTAGCGGGGAAAAAATGCATTATTTTGCACCACGAAAGCTAACAAAAGCCCATATGAGGGTAAGGGAATCATTTTTCCGTATAAGTTATGCCACGGCTCATTTTCAACATTTTTTGCCAAACTAATCCATACAACAGTTCAACAAAGCGCTTATTTACTAGTCAGACGTTGAAAAATTCAGTATTGTTGAAATTAAGAATTTAATGTTTAATTTTTAAATAAAGCAATCTGTTAAATGAGACTAACAGCTACATTGAAAAGAAAAATATCCAAAAATAAAATAAAATTATAAATAATTTTTTTTAAACTGATACCGTTAAATAAGTTTAACGGTATCAGTTTAAAAAAACATTAAATACATAGTTACCATCCGACAAAAGCGAAGTTAGTCACCTCTGCACCACACATTATATCAGCGTCTCTCAACCTTTTTTGATCCGTGGACCAGCAAGAGCTTTTGAAAACGGTGAAGTTTTCTCCCTTTTTTTTTCTTTCTTTTTATTTTATTTATTATTATTATGTTTTTTGTACAAAAACGAGAGCCTTCGACTCAGGGAACTTTAAACACTTGTTAAAATTTTTTTACTGACGTTCCCCCCCCCCCATTTTTTACAAAATAATAATATTAATAATGCCACCCGCCTTGTCTTGTGGTCAGAAGAGTCTGACTACGGGCGAGGTGGTACCGGGTTCGAATCATCGCTCGGACATGGATGTACTTTCTCTCTCGTCTTTGTCCTTCCTTTGTGTGAATGCCCCTAATTGCCAGCCTACATGTCACAAGACAGCAACAACAATAATGAAGAAATTTTTTTTTTGAACTTTACTAGCATTAAAGAACTGTTACAAAAATATTCAAATGACAAAAATAGGATATGTAATTATCGTATTAAATATATATAAGTAATAACTACCGAAATTCGTCACAAAATTCACATAAAAGATGTTTTTCTTTTTCTTTCTTTAAAATTTTTTATATTTTTTTGTGAAAGAAATTTTTTTTTAACGTGGTGGACCAGCAGAAATCTCTAATTGGTCAAACTTCTACGGACCGGTGCTGGTTTGTCGGACCATCGGTTGACAGTCGCTGCATTAAACGCTTCATATAATTAAAATAATTTTAGGCTATTTACGTATAAATAATAGACTCTAAGGAATATAGAGCTCTCACACTTTTCCGTCAGAAATTGAACTCTGGTTGCATTGCTCATTGACACTAATTATATTCGAATTTGAAATTATCTTTTTTGAATCCTCAAGCATCATTTTGGGGCGCCATCTTATCGTGCCCTCAGAAGCCACGTTTGTAGAACTTTGTTTAAGGATGCTAAAACACGTTTGCATATGCTCTCCCACTTAAGCCAAATAGATTGATGTACAACCAGTCCAGATAATGTCCGACATTACAACATCTATCTCCTAAACACAATTCCGCGATCGTTTCGGCGGTAATTAATCAAACCGCAACTGAGGATGGAATGCATAACTAGAATGGATGTGCATTGTTCGCCATTATGGGAGCCCGTTTCACCTGATCATCAGCTAAATCTAATGATGAAAGCTTACAGACATGTGAGCCGATTGAATAGCAAATAGATTCAGGGCTTTCGTGAAATTCCCTCATGGAAAAAGCTCGGCAACAGACGATGGAATTTCAATGTAATTGCTTTATCTAACGGTTGCGGGAACGTCATTTGGCGTAACGATGAGCATGAAATTATCGAATAGGAATATCAAGTGGAACACAAGGAAGGCTTGATGTAGACATGAGGATCATTTTAGAGCTCCTACTGACGTTTCTTGTTACTTCCTTTTACAAAAAAGAAAGTATTGTATTCGCGGAAAAATTTTCACTCAAAAATCGGTCTTAATTTCCATTTTGCTCACCCCCGAATGAATGGTGAGTTTATTTTTCATCCCGACCACACGTGGATGGCCTTGGAAAGTACAGACACCCGAAATATCCATTTTGACGATCCCCGAGTTAATTACAACGAGTTTTCTCGTGACGTCTATATGTACGTATGTATGTGCGTATGTGTGTATGTGTGTATGTATGTCGCATAACTCAAGAACGGAATGTCCTAAAAAGTTGAAATTTGGTACTTAGACTCCTACTGGGGTCTAGTTGTGCATCGTCCCTTTTGGTTTCATTCGGGTGTTTCTAAAGGGGTCTTTTGTCTCTTTTTGGGGGTGGGGGAATCATTGTTAATTTCGATGTAAACACAAGTGGTGTTATAATTTGGCGGATACTTGGCGATAGATCGCTAGTCTTTCGATCCCCAAGTTTTGTCGCCAACTACAAATTTGGCGATTTTATTATTATTATTATTATTATTTAAAATTTTATTTCAATTTGGCCACTGTTGGTGATATTTAGAGAGCAAACTATTGAATCACATAAAAAGTGCCAATAATGAGAAAATGACATTAAATTGGAGTAAAAGGAAGTCATGTGATGCACACATCAACTCGTGTCTAAAGTTATTGAAAGGATGTATTTTGTGTAGGGTTCGAGGCTTCGTCTAAACAGCACCTTAAATGCATTGTTGAATATGAAATGTACTTTCAGTTGGCCACGCTAAACAGACAATTGAAAAACACGGATAGTATAAAAAAAATTTTTGGAAAAAAATAGAACCGACTTCAAAATTGCTCTAAAAAGGGAAAAATAATTTTATTCTTTAAACACCATCGATAATACTTTTAAACATAATTTTTGAAGTTGGCGCAAAAACAAAAACTAAAATTCACTTTTAACCATGCTTCGTTCATATTTTTTTCAGAAAATCATCCAAAGTTAGAAACGAAACATTTATATCGTTACTCAAAGATGCTGTTATCAATGCATAATGTATGTGGTAGTAAAGGAACTAGGCCTGGTAAAATTTATTGTTGTAGTTGAATTATGGCGGTGAATGATCTGTTCTATCGTTTTTGCGCCAACTTCAAAAATTATGTTTAAAAGTATTATCGATGGTGTTTAAAGAATAAAATTATTTTTCCCTTTTTAGAGCAATTTTGAAGTCGGTTCTATTTTTTTCCAAAAATTTTTTTTTTCATCCTTTTTAGTGTAAATGTATATATTTCTGTAAAAGTAAGAAGTTACCATCATGAAACTTTACCCTTTTTTTTCCTAAAAATGCTACATACTAAAAAAAAAAAAAAACTATAAGCACATCTTAAACTTTAAGCGATTGACATTAAAAATGTATCTTTACCACTTGATAAAATGCCGGAATTTTCAAGAATCGGAAAGATACAGAAATCAATAGAACATTCGAGAAAATACGAAAAGCAGAAACGAAATCTTAGTAAGATTCACTTTGTCCTAGTCGGGATTTGAACCCGGGTTGCACGCGTGGAAGGCGAGAATTCTACCACAGAGCCACCGTTATTCACGGATAGTATGCGCGAACTTCGTTACAATATTTTAATCATTTAATAGGGAAATTGCATGAAATTTATGGTTTTTTGCCCATAACTTTTTTTTTAGAGGACAAATATGGTCAAACAAAGTAATGGGACCTAAGTTGAGCCATCCCCTATCCATTAAAGAAAGAATCATCAAAATCGGTTCACTAGGTGAGACGCTGTGAGTGGACAAACAAAAAAAAAAAAACATACATACGGTATGAACTGATAACCGCCTCCTTTTTGAAGTCGGTTAAAAATTGCAGCGTAAGCGATAAGTAAATAAAGAATAATTATAGTTAAGGCAAACCTAACCTGGCAGTATTGTGAAAGCGACCTAGTACTAATCACAGCCGTACGATGCTGCAAGGTTAGCTTTGCCCAACTGTGATTTTGACGTACTCCGTGAATAGAAAAGTAGATCTTACTCTTAGTAGGGGAATGTGGGGCAAAGTGAAATAGCGGAGCAAAGTGGAATGGTGAAATATTTATTCGTCTTCTAGCACCTCCTATCTTGTAACATTTTAACTATGTAGTAACACGCGTAGTCTATTTCAGTCAAGATAAAGTTACCTCTGAAAATCAAAGAATATGTAATAAAAGCAACTTTCAAAAATTGGTACTCATATTGTAATATTTTGTTGAAACTCAAAAAATATTTTTATTTTTATTAAATGATTTTGTTCTTGATATTAACATTTTAAATATTAATTGAGATCTACTAATATTTGGTGCAGCATTTATTTGTTTAATATTAAGTTTATTTATATTTTAAATAATTTGTACAGTTATTCAAGTGCATGCGGGGCAAAGTGAAAGATCTCGTTTCGTTTACTTATTCAATACTTTATCAAATCACTCGCGTATTTATTTATTCGTTATTTCATTTACATCCTTTCATTTAATAATTCCCTTATTTATAAATTTATTCACTTATTTTCTTATTCATTCACTATTTTAGTCACTCGTTTATTTTCCCTCGTATATTAATAATTTAATTCATTTTTATTTTTTTACTTTTTCCTTTTCTTTTTATTTATTCATTCATTCTTTTATTTACTCATTTATTTGCTCAAAAATATCTTTAATAATCAAAAAAAAAATTTCATTCGAAAAAAAATTAATTTTTCACTTTGCCCCATGGAAAAAAAAGTGAAAATTTTCAACCTTCTTTCGAAGGTACGAAGTTACTGCCAAAAATAAAAGATAATGTTTCAGGGCATATTTTATCATAAAACATATTGTTTCTTCTTTATAAACCGTAAATTTTAGAACAAAATTCCAATTTGTTCATATTAAAAACAGGAAGTGATCTTAACATTTTCACTTTGTACCAAATTCCCCTACTATACATTTTGCAGAAATATCATTCTTTCATCCCCCTTCCTCGTAAAATCACAAATCAAGCTGTACAGTGCGACCGTAGCTAATTGAGCTAACATCTTGACACCTATTTTTGAAGATTTCAGTGAAAAAGAAACGTGTTATTGGCGTGAATTTTTGCATTACAACTTTGAAAGCCACCCAGCTAAACTCTGCACCAATTACCCTTCTCTATTACCCGAAAAAATAGGTAAGCACTTACAGTCGTAGCTCAGCCTGTCAGTATCCCACCATATCCCCATTTACATCCAAGTGACCCAGTGCTCTTAAGAAATTGATAACTTTCTGTATGTATGCTTCGTTACCTATCTATCAGGTCGAAATCCGACAAACTGCGGCTGCAGGAAAAAATTAAAAAAAAAAGTCTTGTTTAAAAAACCACTTAGAAAAGCTGTATTTGTTTATATTCATTCACTTTGTTGCTGTGTCTATTTTCATCTCCGACCCAAATACACTAAAACCTGTAAAGTTGACCACCCTTGTAAGTTGACCACCTGTCTATGTTGACCGCTTTTGTCAGGAACGGAATTAGTCCTATCTCATATAATGAAGGAAAAGCTCTGTAACTTGACCACCTCTCTATCTTGACCACCGGTCTATCTTGACCACTAATGTACGCCAAATTTGGTTTGGAGTATTGTAAAAAACGCTTTGTAAGTTGACCACTTGGTTTATTTTCTTAAACTTTTTTCAGCAAATTATTTTATTTTATTATCTATTTATTTATTTATTATTATTATTATTTTCTTTTTGATAGCTTTCCAAGAATGTTTTTAATGCTTTGATGACGGACTAGCATTTTACTGACTAAACTGCAGCATAAAGCTAGTCCTGCTCTATATCCTCCAAACTTGTATTTCATTTGTTGTTCTATTTGAGATAGCTTGTTGTACTCTGTTCAATGAAAATAGGTGTCAGTAGAAAAGTTCAAAGTCTTTTCTTTCAGTTGCAATATGTTATGCCAACATAGGAATTGTGCTGCAAAGAGCAGGCCCGTATCTATACATTTTGGGCCCCCCTGCTACAAAATATGTAGAGGCCCTCCCTAGTTGCCAGCAGTGTCTATTTGTAAAGCAAATAAGTCTTAGTGCAATTTTTTTCTATTTTTTCTTATTAGGGCCGTTAGCCCCTTTAAGGACACGGGCCCCTCGCATTGCGGATACGCAGATCTGAGCTTGCTAATGAGTAAAGTTACATATTTCTGGTGCAAGGGATTAAGAGATAGGGCATTTTAATTGTGCCTTTATGAACTAGGAGAGTCGAGCTTGTTGCTCTTTGTGCTATAAGTTTTACATAAAAAGGCTTCAAAAAGAAAGTTAGTTGAACTTGAGATTAATAAAAAGTATGAAATATTAAAATTGATTTAAAATGGAGAAATCCAGAGAAAATTAGTTAGCACATATGGAATTTCTAAAACTAGTGTCTATTATAGTTAAAAACAAGGAAAATGTAAAAAAATTATTTGGATAGTATTTTTAATAATTGTTTCACTTTCAATGATGTTAAACAATGAAAGTGAGTTGAACAGAAAGAGTAAGGGTAAATTACTCAAAAAATGAATACATGGTGCAAGAAATAACAAAAAAAAAAAAAAAAAAAAAAAAAAAATCATTACCACCCTTTATAAGTTGACCACCTGTCTAAGTTGACCGCCAAAGTTCTGCACCGCGAGTGGCCAACTTACACATGTTTCACTGTAATCAAAAAACTTAAGTAAAACAGTAAAAGATCTCCCATTAAAAAAAAAAGTAAATACATAAATTCAAATATTTTCACTGTCATGGGATAAATAGTACAGTTATTAACTATAGGATGAATTTTTGAAAACAAAATTGTTCTGAAGTGCTTAGTTACTGCTCAATCTATCATCTTTGTTCTGTGGCAACGGCCTAAACTCAGAGAAACAGCGCATGCAAATCTGGCAAAGTTTATTTAAAAGTCTCCGGCTGAGTTGGCTAGCTCGCGGTATCTGGATTGAGGTGTTGTGTAAATGTTAGATTATTCCGAGATGGAACTGATTAATTTATATTTATTTCTTTTAATGGTAATGTGTTTTGTTGCAATTTACAATAAATGTTCGCTTTTAACAACTGGATTACCCGTCTCTACATTGGTGACCTGAACACGCAGTTATCAGTTGGTAGCGAAATGATTTCAAGAAAGAATGTGTCGCAGCAATTCGCCGGAAGGTAATTTATTTCGACGAAAAACTTCAATTTTTTTCAACTGTCTTGCTTTTCTGTGCATGTGTCCTTTGAGGTTCTTGAGTGTAGCATTCTACCTAAGCTATTAGTTGTTCATGTTACAAATTCAGTAAATATTTGTTTCATGTTAGTATGGAAACAAAAGAGAATTTAAATTTGACTCAAAAGGAAGTAAGTGCTGAAAACTTAAGTTGCAATAGGGTTTCTGTAAAAGTACCTAATTTTTGGCCTAATAATGCGAAGTTATTTTTTGTACAACTTGAAGCTAGTTTTAGGTTAGCTGGCGTTACGGTTGAACAAACGCAATTCGATCATTTGGTTGCGTCGCTAGATGCAGAAACTTTGTCTCATGCTACCGATATTTTATGTCAGCCGCCAGAAAAACCATACACCGCACTTAAACAAAGATTGTTAGCGGAGTTCGAATTTTCTCAGAGTCGTAAAGTAAAGACATTAATTGAAGACTTAGAATTAGGTGACAAATCTCCATCTATGTTATTACGAAAAATGAAAGAATTAAGTGAGAGTCATGTAGATGATGATTTTTTAAAAAATATTTGGCTTCGTAGGTTACCGGTACCAGTGCAAACAATTTTAGCGGTCAGTTCTGAAAATTTAGAAAAGTTAGCGGAAATGGCAGACAAGATTTGCGAATATACTGGGTTGGTTGTAAACTCAATTGATAAGCAAACTTTTAAATACCAAACTGCTAGTACTGAAATTCAGTTGGAACAATTGCAACTGAAAGTCGACGAACTTACTAAAATTGTAAAAACGCGCAGTCGCTCAAGGTCTCCAAATCGATCTCAGGGCCGTAAACAATTTAATTTGAGAGCTGAAAAGCGGAATAATTGGTTATGTTGGTATCATTTTAAATTTAAAGACAAAGCTACCAAATGTGTAAAACCATGCGCTTTTGACGCGAAATTTTCAAATTTTTCAAAATCGTCGAAGTTTCTATGACTTTTACTAAAACAGGATTTAGTCGCAGACTGTATATCACTGATATTTTAACTCAAACGAGCTATCTAATTGACACAGGTAGTGATGTTTCTTGTTACCCAAAATCCTTTTTGAATTTAGACAGCGGAAAAAAAGAATTCACTTTGTACGCTGCAAATGGATCTGGGATTGATACGGTACTAAGTTATTAAATTTAGATTTCGGGTTAGGACGCAGATTGAGATGGCCGTTTATCATAGCTGACGTTACAAAGCCTATAATAGGGGCGGACTTTTTGCAGCATTTTGAATTTCTAGTCGATTTAAAGAAAAGGCGTATTTTAGATCCGGTGACTAAATTTAGTGCAAGCGGTCGATCGATATTTTGCGAGGTTCCGAATGTGAAAACAATTTATGGGAATTCTGAATATCAAGAATTATTAAAGAAATATATTGAGATTACACAACTTAATCTTCTTTCACAAAAGGTAATGAAACATAATACAGTTCATTTCATTCCGACTGAGGGACCCCCTGTTTCAGCTAAAGCGCGTCGGTTACACCCAACGCAACTTCAAATAGCTAAACAGGAATTTGAATATATGCTTGACAAAGGGATTTGTAGACCGTCAAAAAGTAATTGGGCTAGTCCTTTGCATATGGTCCCAAAAGGCGAGTATGACTGGAGACCAACTGGCGATTACAGAGCACTAAATCGTATAACAGTTCAGGACAAATATCCAATTCCTCACATTCAAGATTGTGTTAGCGTTTTACACGGGAAGAAAATATTCTCGAAAGTTGACTTAATAAGGGCGTATCACCAGATTCCTGTGAACCCCCCTGATATTCCGAAAACGGCTATAATAACACCTTTTGGGTTATATGAATTTCCGTTTCTAAACTTCGGGTTATGTTCAGCAGCACAAACATTTCAACGCTTTTTGGATGAGGTTTTGAGAGGGTTGAATTTCTGTTTTCCATACCTGGATGACATTTTAATCGCGAGTGAAAATCACCAGCAGCATAAAAAGCATTTAGAAGAAATTTTTAAACGTTTCCTTAACTACGGGATCGTTATAAACGAATCAAAATGTGAATTTGGGAAAGAAACTATAATTTTTTTAGGACATATGATAAACAGTAAGGGGTGTATGCCAGATCCAAAAAAGGTGAAGGTAGTGGTAGAGTTCCCTAAACCCAAAACTATTTCTGAACTTAGACGTTTTTTGGGTATGGTAAACTATTATCATCGCTTTATTCCAGATATCGCCGTGATTTTAGCGCCACTTCATAAGTTTTTAATTAAAGCAAAAAAAACGAGATAAGAGGGAAATTCCGTGAGATACTGCTTCAGAAACAAGCTTTGAAAAAATTGAAAGTGCTTTAGCGGAAGCGACTTTACTTTATCACCCTTCTACTAATGCAGAACTTGCTTTAACAACTGATTGCAGTGATTTTGCGATGGATGGTGTATTGCATGAATTATCCCCCGAAGGTCCCAAGCCTTTAGGTTTTTTTTCAAAGAAACTATCGGCTACTCAATGTAAATATTCAACTTATGATAGAGAGTTGTTGGCAGCATATAGTGCAATTCAGTATTTTCGATACATGTTAGAGGCAAGGAAATTTATTTTGTATGTTGACCACAAACCTCTAACTTTCGCATTTCGGCGGAAACATGAAAAATCCTCCCCCCGAACTATCCGTCAGTTGGATTTCATATCTCAATTTACTACGGATATCAGATATTTACCTGGTAATGGAAATTTGGTTGCGGATAGCCTATCGCGAATATCGGAGATCACATTTTCATCTCTAGATGATGTAGAAATGTGGGAAAAATCACAATCTGAGGATGAAGAACTTCAGGACGTTTTAGAGGGACGAATTAAGTACAGTGGTAAATTAGCTAAAGTTCCTATGCCTGGTACCGATAAATCTCTATATTGTGATACATCAGGAAATTATAATAGATTCTTTGTTCCGCAAATTCTAAGGCGTAAAATTTTTGATACAATGCACGGTTTGTCTCACCCCGGCATACGTGCTACAAAACGTCTTATTGATAGCAAATATGTCTGGCCAAATATAAACAAAGATATAACTGCTTGGTGCAGAGCTTGTGTTCCGTGTCAGCAGACTAAAGTACATTTGCATACTAAATCCCCGTTAGTTCAATTTTTAGTTCCGGATGAGAGATTTTCTCATATTCATTTAGACATAATAGGGCCACTAACACAAGTTCAAAATTTTAAGTATTGCTTGACTATAGTGGATAGATTTACGCGGTGGCCTGAAGTTGTGCCAATTACTGATACAACAGCAGAAACGGTAGCTCGTGCTTTCGTACAGTCATGGGTTTCTCGATTTGGTACTCCGCAAAGGATAACATGTGACAGGGGCAGACAGTTTGAATCTGAACTTTTTACGAGTCTATCAAAGATGCTTGGCATAAAATTAGCAAGGACATCGCCGTACAGACCCCAAAGTAACGGTCTGGTGGAAAGACTGCACCGACCATTGAAGCAAGCTTGTGTTACAAATCCGATTGGGTTGAAGCACTTCCATTAGTGCTGTTGGGACTCAGATCTACGTTACGTGAAGACCTTGGCGCGTCCGCGGCACAGCTGACTTATGGGTCAACTCGACGGTTACCTGGACAGTTGTATGAAGAAAAAACTTTATCTAATATGCCTGACTACGTTGCACGTCTTCAAAGACTGATTAGCTCGCTAAGTCCATCTACCCCTATTCGGCATGGTCAACAACGGATTTATATCCCTAAAGATCTGCAAAACTGTACACATGTTTTTGTGCGCTTAGATGCTGTAAAAAAAATCATTGCAGCCGCCATACGAAGGGCCTTATGAGGTCCTAAAAAGAATGGACAAGAACTTTTTGATTTCGGTGAACGACAAGGAAAAGATCGTTCACATCGATCGCTTAAAACCAGCATTTTTAATTGCTGGAGATTCCAATCCAAGGACTCCTGGAGTTACAACAAGGTTTGGCCGCAAAGTACGTTTTCGTCTCCCAATGGTCTTGTGAGACTGGTGAGGGAGTCTGTGGCAACGGCCTAAACTCAGAGAAACAGCGCATGCAAATCTGGCAAAGTTTATTTAAAAGTCTCCGGCTGAGTTGGCTAGCTCGCGGTATCTGGATTGAGGTGTTGTGTAAATGTTAGATTATTCCGAGATGGAACTGATTAATTTATATTTATTTCTTTTAATGGTAATGTGTTTTGTTGCAATTTACAATAAATGTTCGCTTTTAACAACTGGATTACCCGTCTCTACAGTTCAATAAAAATACTGATTAATATCTTCAACTCCATACTTGCGAGTGTGTGAGTAACACTAGAATCTAAAACGATTTCTTCGTAACTGTGCCCCAAGGCAGTAGAGCTCTTTATTTCTAACATGAAGGCCTTGAGGAATTTCTTAGTAATCTGTATCTTAGTATCTGTTCATTTACTTCTGAATTGTGAAAAGAATAAGCAATGTGGGGAGTTTATGACCACTTATTTAATTACTTCTTCACCAAGAAGAATTGCGCCCAATTAAATGAACGGATTCTTTATAAAGATAAAGTGTAGAATTGATGTGATACGATTAGCGCTCGATAATTAGGAATCAAAGCGTAGTAAGGACCCTATGCTTTCTGTAAACTTTTTTAACGTCCAATTTTATTACATTTGAAACAAGAAGAACTCATTATTGCTTAAACCAGAATGCCAAAGCGTCCACTTACACCCATCTTGCAAACGGATGCCAGTTCAATTGCAAGAAGACATGAATTGGCGTCCGATGAATTGACTCGAAGGAACTGATTGACTTTCCATGAGTTGATTCTCAACGAATTGCGCTTTATGGAATGAAACTCAAAGAAACTTGTTCTATGATTTGAGTGCTAGGATTCAGAAACAGAAATTGTCTACTTAATAGAGGATTCTTATACTTTCTTGAAATGGTTTCCAATTTTATAACAAAGTTTAGGCAAAACGAAGTGATTTCAATTAGGAAATTCAACTAATTGATGAGTAACAAACTCAGCGACATGCTATGAGTTGATTCTCGAAGAGCTAGACTTGAAAGAATGAAAATTAGAACTGATGCGCCACATGATTTGAGCTCGTTAATACCTAAAAATCAAACCTTATAGAGTTCAGTAAAGACCCCTTAAAATTTTGAAATCTATCTGTTTGACCACTAATTTTATTTGTTCTTTATAATGAAGAAATGAGCTTATATTGAATGATGTTCGGTAAATTGATGCACGATGAATTACGTTCAATTGATTGGCAAATCTTGAGTTGATTTTTGATTTTAACTCCATAAAGTGAAGTGAAGAATTGATGTATTTCGTTGATGGCAAAGAAACGAAAAGACCTGGTATAGTCTATAAATCTAATACTTTTTTTAAACCGTTAAAAGCTGTCGGCTTATTAATTTTTAGTGTTTGTATTATATAGTATGTTTGGATATGAAATGCTTTCAATTTCAATTTTATTAAAATTGAAAAAGCAGAGAAGGGATATTTTTTAAAGATTCAGTGAGAAGTAAAGGGGTGTAAGTTTGTAAGTGCCAAAAATAAAAATTTGGAGATAACCAGTACAAAAGACAGGTGAATCATTCCTCTGTTTTTGGACACGAGAAAGTACTAGTAGTCCTGGTAGGTGCCGCTCTACAGCATGAATTAGAAACTCTTTTCAATGAAAGGCAACCTGGGACCGGAACTTTAAACGCGTTTTACTAAAAACTTGAAAACATCCACTTACATCGCTTTCCTTCTCACACTGCCTCAATTGCACTCCTTAGATGCAGAGAGCTCTTTCGATAAATATTAAAGCATTCTAAGTGCGTGAAATAGTCTTTTAAATGTGATTATGCATTCAAGTCGAGTAAAGTTGAGAAAAACCTTATCTGAGTAGCAATTCTCGTTTATATTTCATTTGAAGCACATTTTAACATTCAGGATCAAGCATTCCATTTGCTCTCCGAAGGATACAATATCCTTAATTCTTATTCCTATCCGTTAGTCCCATTTTAAGCTTTTAGAAGCTGTTGGATGGAGTAGACAGAAATATGTTTTTTGTTTGTACTTCCTTACTGATGCTCTGCAATGCGAAAGCTGGTTTTTTGTTATTAGAAATTTAATGATATGCAAATAAAACTCTTACATAACCTGAGCCGTTTTGCTTAGAAGTACGCTGGTATTTGCCCTTCCTCACTGATGTGTAATAAATAATAAGATTAAATATGTGATTAAAAATGAAATCTAACAAATCGAACCTAGGGGTTGTCCACAAATGTTGGCACGTTTAGATGGGGTATGGAGGTTAGTGAAATTGAACTAGTTTGTGACAAGGGAGGGGGTAACCAAAAATGTGGTATCGCTGATGTTTTAATTTAAACATATACATGAAAAGTAATGTGACATGCAGGGGCGTGCACAGAAATTTTGAGCACCGTCACAAATGACTCCCCCCATATTGTTTACCCCTACATCGCCACATATATTTCACCATCATTTTAAAAAATCGGGCCCACTTCGGGCTCAGGCCCAGGCCAGCAAGCTTCTCTCCCCCTCCCCTTGTCACATGTGACCAGGGAAGGGGTAGGGTGGAGGAGCTAAGGAGAAGGGTGACTTTGTGAGAAAGGGGGAGAGGCGGAAGGGGGGGGGCAAAAATGCTGAAAGAAAAGTGACGTCATTTATGAACAGTCCCATAGCACTTTTTACTTCTGATCCCTGATTTCTTTCCATAACATTTTTCTTTCATTTGTTTTCTTTCATTGGCATGTTTATTTCCTTTTCACCTAGAACTAATGATTAATTCTGTCATGGGCAGGTAATGGGCAGTAACTGCAAATTTTCTTTCTTTCTTTTTTTTTTTTTGCATTTTTACCATCTATTGTAAGTAGGCTTTATTGTACAAACTTACTGATTTTGTTTCCGCTGAAAAAAAAAGAAAAAAAAGGGGGGGGGGGGAGGTCAAATTCCAACATTTAGTATTGAATCTGAAACGCGTTTTTTCAAACATCTAGAAAACTTATTTCGGCAGATTGCCTGCTGCAGAATTGATTTGCATATTAATACTTTGTCATATTCATTTTCCTAGTCTCACATTCAGCCAAAAGGCATCAGTAGCATTAAAGCTTCATGTACATGGAAATAAATAATTTTTTAGCTTGCATTTGTATCTCTATTTTTTGACCTGTTTTAATTTTCCTGGTCTCATGTTCACCCATTCGGCATCAGCAGCACAAATAACATTTTGTCCTGGGAAAGAAACGAATTCTGTTTGGAGTGAACTCATAAATTTTGTGCTCATGAGCCGACGACCCCATCTGTGTCAACTCATGCTTTCCTTATTCGTTCCTTTTCAATTACTTCTAGATTCATCTTGATATTTATACCCCTAAAGTTCTGATTTACAGTTTGTTAGACTAATGTTTATTGGGCAAGTGTGTGAAGCTTTTGGAAGTCATTTGCAGCGCCTAATCCTCCAAGTAATTCCTTCGAAAAATAAAACAGACGACTTTTTTTCCTTGCTTCAAAGACGCCGCCGCCCGTAAAGGATTCTTCGTAGGACCTTGCCTTCGAGAAACAGGTGGGAGCAGCAATAAAGGACTCGAAAGAGACGATTTCCCGCTGCTAAAAATGCCAAACGGGATCGTGGTTCTAAACTGAGTTTCCGTCGAGTCATCGGATGCTAGTCACCCCCTAAAAATAGTCTGCGGATGGCGAAGAGGGAAGGGGGTGGTTCGAACGCTTAAAACAAACACTGTATCTTCTTGATGCTAACGAGACACCACGTTCTGGACTAAATTAGGCTTTTGCGGTTTTGCTTCCATTGCCCTTGCTAAATGTCGAACGTTCTTGAAAATGCAAGGGTGTGTTACGCGTGGGGTGTTCAACGAACGATATCATAAATCCGTTCGTTAGTTTTTAGTGAGAGGGTATAATTGATGAGAATATTTTCTGTCAGCAAAATTGGGAAAACAGTGCACCTAGTTTTGGCAACAGTCAGTGTTTTTGATCATTATTTTAGAAATTTACTTGCTGTTGCACAAATTACACTATCTTACAGTGGCGTATTTACCATATCGTGATTGCGAGATGCCAACACGTAAGGACACCAAACCTGTAAACTTATGAAACTCTTTGTCTAAGCTCTAAGGGTATTGAAATCTGCAGAAATTGTTCTCATGCTTGAATCATGCACAGCGAAAATATCTGCTCAGTTGAATCACATTTTCAGATTCATCTGCTGATTTTAAAATAATGTGAAAGGTGGAATCAGTTTGAAAATACATAAATCAATAAAAATAATTGTAAATAGATATATAAATAAAATTAATCACAAAAGAAATACCTACAAGTTTCAAACATTACTATTAACGAAATCAAAGATGATTTTACAAAATATTATTGTATAAAATGTTCTTCGAAGTTCACACTCCTAAGTTTCTAGGAGTTCAGGTTTGACTTTTCAAATTACGTTAATAGTGTAGAACAGCAATTTTCATTCATTTTCTGGTCCCAAAAGTTTTAGTCACACCCATGTCCGAAATACATATCAGAAATATTTTGCAGTTTTTTTTTCGTGACATGTAAATTATTTTGAAAGGAATTTTCATTTTACAGAAAAAAGCTTTAGAAAACTCCAATTTTCCAATTCCTTCGATCGACTAGTGTGTTGCACAATGTCATTTTTGCGTAAGTTTTAAATGTCTGCAATTTTACTTTTCTGTGCTAAACATTAAATGGCACAATAAAATCGCTATATTGCGCTATCTATTGGGATATTGGTTTAAATCAAGCATGTGGGGTAATTATTCCTCGGTCAGCTGTGACAATTTTAGTTTTGAAAATACAAGTCTAGAGCTCTTTAGCCTAACGTTTTTCAACCCCTTTCTACCGGCAGAGGGGAAAATATTTTTACGAAATTTCACGATGTGGTGAATCAGTTTTTTTCTCTTTCAAGAAAAAAAAAATAAATAAATAAATAATAAGTAAAAAAACTTTACAAGGCATCAAATAACTAAGGGGAATAGAATAAGGGGGAAAATAATAGGAAAAAAAAGTGACGCAAAACTTAATTTTCAGGAGTAAATATAGAGATATTGAAAGTACTTAACGTAAATAAATCTATTTTAGAAGATTTGTTTAAATTCAGTTAAGCTTTAATTTTCCGCTTCATTTCCATGAAGAGGAAATAAATACAGTAGAAAACATATGGTTCTGGTTCTACAGTCAGTTGCATTCTGCAATTTAGTTGAAAGCGTAATTGAAAAAAAAAAGAGGGGGGAATTCAGTCAGAGATATGTAAGTAACGGAATTGCCCTTATAAAGCGTTTCAACTGAACTAGAGCACGTTATAAAGGTGTTGCTACGAATTTTCTGAACGTATCTCTTTTTATTCTTCAATTTCCACAGAACATCAGATAATTTACTTACAAATAAGAAATATTCAAATAAATCGCTTTCTTTCATGTGTCTTTATCAAAAATGGAAACAGAACACTCTACTTCGGCGTTGCCATTTTGAAACATGTAATACACGGAAGCGAAACCTAATACCACACTTGCATAAGAAAATCGTGAAAATGTTCTTTCCCGTGTGGCATCATTTATCAGCGACAATAGTGTCGCTCCTCGTTTTGTCAGCTGCTTGGAGAGGAGAACTGTAATGGAATAGGGCTCATCAGACCCCACATGGAAACGTTCATTTTGCTTGTCAGGGAGGCATTCTCAGCTCTCCAGCTATTTTTACAAGGGGAGAGTTATTGTTCTAGTCACTGGGAAGGCTCCATTGGGGATTAACAAGAACAAGTTTGTCTTGACGAGCAGAAGAGAAGAATTCTTTTATTAATCTCAGATGCATTTGTTACTCTCATGAATATAGATTTTCACAAATATAAAAGATACTTTTTGAACGATAAATTCAGTTACTAACAAGTAACAAATCACTCATTGCGAAATTGGGCATCTATTCTCTCTTGAGTAGTCTATTAGAAACAAATAACAACGAATTAATAAATTATACATAGATTCTCTTTTGAACAATAAGGTCAGTTACTAAAAATGCCTAATTAGTTAAGAAGTTGTGCGTACGTTCTCTGTTGAACAATGAAGTCTATTAGATACAATTAGCTACTAATTATGAAATTGTACATAGATTTTCTTTTTTGAAGTAAATTCAATAACAAAGAAATATCATCTAAGAAATGGGGTCGTTTCCAAAATTTCAAAAGTATTTTTTTCTGAAAGAGCATGCTTAAAAACATAGTATCTGCTCATTTTTTAAATAATTTGTTTAAGTTTAATAATTTAAAAAAAATACTTAAATCGGCGAACTTTCATTGCTTATGCTTCTGTCCGATGACACCACAAATGATGAAATGCCATTCTGTGTTGCCATTCACAGTGAAAAATATTTATTTCGCATCTTAACCCACATGTATTGCAAACGATATGGTTGATAGCAAGCGTTGAGCGCAATTTTCATTCGCTCCTTGATTATCATAACGGGGAAACGCGGAAGAAAGATGTGCCAAAATGCATCATTTGTGACGTCATCAGGACCACGCCTTGTTTCAAAAATCGGACATTTAAAAAATTAATTAAAAAATAACTGTTGGGAAAATGAAAATATTTTCTGGGTCCATGTTATTTTATTTTTTTTGCTTATTCTATCAATTTCAGTGACAAAAAGAGCTACTTTTGACTGAAGAAAACCACCCTAGTGCACTACTATTTCCTTTCGAGCAAAAAAAATCAGCTACAAATAACTAACAACTACTTTTGAAATTAATCAATATATTTATTAATTAGCAATTATCAATTAGAATTTTTTAAAAAGAGAGTTTTGTGTGATTATTTTATTTAAACTTCAACTGTTTTTAAAATTTCTTTTAATTTAGTTCTTTTAATTACCCCATTCTTTTTTCTTAATTTTCTTTGTTTATGTATTCAAGATTATTTTTGCTTCAATTTGTTTATTTAACAATGAATCGCATTTTGAATGAATGACTTATGGCTCTTTTTACTGTCAAAAGTAAGTCCTTTTTGGAAGTTATAAGTGAACTTTGAATAAGTGAACTAAGACAAAAGTAATTTAGCTGAAGTGACGTCCTAGCTTGGTGACAATTTAGTGACAACCTCAGTAGATCTTTCACAAAATTTGGTGCCAAAATCAAATGCCAAAACCAATGTCAGTTTGGTGATATTAACGAATATTCACAAGATTCCTATAGTGTCAAATATTGAGCGATTGGGGAGATTTATATGTAATCTCTGTAAAACTGTCTTTCTTGCATCATTTCGCTAGAAACTAAGAAACTTAGATATTGGAAATATTTCTGTCTTTATTCTGAGGCTGATGTTTTAAAGTTCAAGTCCCACAGTCCCTCCCCCCTCCTGAAATCGTACCAACTTTGATGATATCATCTTTACTAGTAATAAAGCTGAAAGTCTCTCTGTCTGGATATCTGTCCGGATCTCTGGCTGTCAGGATCTCTGTGACGCGCATAGCGCCTAGACCGTTCGGCGGATTTTCATGAAATTTGGCACAGAATTACTTTGTAACATGAGGGTGTGAACCTTTAAGCTATTTTTCAAATAATCGGTTTTGTTCTTTTTCTATTCCAATTTTTAGAACATTTTCCCAAGCAAAATTATCATAAGATGGACGAGTAAATTACGAAGTTATCATAACGTGGAATCGTAACATGGGCAAGCCAATTGGCGAGAAATTCATCATACATTATTTGTAAATATACAGGCGAAACAAAAGACCTTTTAATTTTCTACTATGGGTAAAGCCGTGCGGGTGCCACTAGTATATTCTTAAGATTAAATATTTTATTTTTATCCTGAAACCAACAAAAATCTTACATTTCTTCAAACTTGAACTGTCCATTTTCTATACGTATTACTATACGCTACTAACATATTTAAACTTAAAATTTCCTTCTCATCATCTTGAATCCTTTTTGCATTATATTTTTGTTCTTTTTTTTAGCACACCTTTTAAATTTAAATAATTGTATTACACTTTATGATTTCAGTCGTCAAGAAAAAAATACTTTTCATTAAATTTTAAGTTTTATTCCTTAAACTTTTTACACTGTACTTTTTAAGTTGGAAAATACTGTAATGTGCTGAAATTGTTTCTATCAGTGTTCTGAAATGAGATTTTATACCTTTTAGCTTTGTTTCTTTTAGGCATACTTAAAACTACCACTACACGTTAGTATTTTGTCACCATAGAAAAAAATGTTTTGTTTAATCCAGAAAAGACCTGAATTTTGAAGTTTTGAACAGAAGTTGTGACTACTGGTTGTAGTTCTCAAAGCATTCTCTTTCATTTTAACCCTGAAGTGTGGGCAGAGACTGAAACGAAATACTAACTTTATGATGGCGTCGTACATTTTACTCAGAACTTCGTTTTTACCCGAATGTTTTTCTTGCATCGCGCATGAGTTCACATATCCACTTTTGAAGTAAACGTTTTATGTAAGGGCTTTAAAATTCTGACCCGTAACTTTTTTGCGTGACGGAAGTGACGCACTTGTGTATTAATTGTTGCCAAAAACAAAGGAAAAAATAATCCCAAACTAAAATTACTTTCGCTTTTCAATTGTTGCCAAATCAAGGAAAATCGATAGTAACTTTAAAATTAGTTTTGCTAATAATTTGAATAACCTAATTTCAAGGCTGAACTTAAGCAGGCAAATGTTTGTGGTCAGTTTAAAAGCGTTACCCACATTGCTCAAGTTCAGCATTGAAATAAGTTTGTTAGCTTTTATTAAAAAAACTAATTTTTAATTACTATTATTTGTCATCGTTTTTGGCAACAATTAAAGAGCGGATTTCGAGTATTATTTAAACTTCTCATTGTTTGTGTTTTGTTTTCTTCATTAAAAATACACAATTTCGTTGTGAATATGCCTAAGTCAGATGCAGAAAGAACAAGAGTGTGGTGTAAGAGAAAACGCGTGGGTGAAGCGACAGTTCAGAATGTAAGAAAAAGAAAAGATAAAAGGATCTTTTCTATCGTGTACGACACAAAAATTTTTTCTTTCATTTCTCCTAGCCAGCAGGAATTATTATTATTTCTTTATTGTAGAAAATTAATTTCACAACCATTTATTTATAAAAGGCACTATTGTTGACCATTTATAAAAGACACTATTTACTAGCAACCAAATCTTTTGGTAATAAGGTTCACCTGGTAGTTTTTTCAAATAAATAAACCTGTTCTCTTTTTGGCTGTCAATTTTATAATAAACAGATCGATAAGCATTCCTCCCCCTTCTAAACAAAATACAAAAGCACCGCATGACCCCAATCCATGTCATTCATTAATGAAACACAATATTCGCTCTTATTAATTACTTAAGAGATTTTTCCCATCTTTCGAAATTAATGCACCATCGCTTCTACCTAGAAATTAAGAGAACCAATCATTTATTTAAGAGATTAAATTTATTCCTAATCCTATTTTTGGAAGCATTTTATTTTCGTCATATTTAGAAATTTAATATCTCTGTCGAGTTCATGAAAATTATTTCAACGTAGTTTTTGAAATAAAGTAATTACATTAACTCGCAATAATTTTATTATCTTTTCGGCAACTATATCTTCATGTCATTAAATTCCGCACAATTAGCATTACAAAATTAAATTTGAATTAGTTAGAATGTTTCAACATTTCATAGTATATCAGCCACACAAATCTTGATCTTTTTAAAGTTTATGTTTTACTCATTAATGCTTTAGTACTGACATTGGTTGAAGAAAAAAAAATAGTTTAAGTCTTTAGGTTATTGAAAACACTTAACTTTTTGACATACCTTCTTCTGGTTTGGGGTGGAGTGGGGGGTAGACTTCCCATATTGAAACAAGAGAAGGTTGGGCAACATGTGTAATTACACAAACGAGATTGAATTAATTATATTGCTTTCTTGTACTATAAAATGCCTAAAAGAATGTACAAAAACAATGTAATAGGCAGAATCAAGGACTGTTGGTATCACGAACAAAGATTAGTGATACCAAACGTAGAGTACGTAGATAGCTTAGATTTTATTTTTGTTTTGCTCTCGTTCATTTGAATATTAATACACTTTTGTTTATTTTTATAACTTTTTTAGCTGAGCCTTTCGTATTGGTATTTAATGTGAAAGTATTATTTTACTTGTAAACCATTAAAACATTTCCTCACTTTTTTAAAAAACTATTTCCATTTTTTTTTCTCTATCTTCAACGAATTAAGAATTCACACATTTTGCACAGAGCTTTTTATCTCTCCCTACATTTGCATTATTTTTGTAAGATACTTTTGTAGAAACAGCAATTAATTTTTGATTATTGCAAGTTTACATTTCATGATAATTTTACAGCTCTCGCTCTCACATGCAACTCGCACCTTCATATATATAATAGCCAAATTCACTGATCAAGTAACGCTCTGACGCAAAAATGAATCTCGCGCCATGCGTGAAGGCACTATTTCATTGTTAAAACACCAACAATTCGGTGAGTTAATTATAGTTTGATAATATTTTTTCGCAATGTTTTACATGCAGGGAATGCTTTATTTTGACATGGCTGAACTGGATCCGGTAACTTAACTGTTCTACTGGTAAGACTAATTTTAGGAGAATGAAGAAACAAAAAAGTGGTAACAATGAACGCTAGCTACTGAAGTTTAGGGTTAATCCACTGGAGTTAAGGTTAAAATTACAAACTATCAAAATATCACGTAACCAGCAATGTGGTCCTTTCCAAAATTTTAAAAGTATTTTTTTCTGAAAGAGCATGTTTAAAAATATAGGATCTGACCATTTTTTAAATAATTTGTTCAAGTTTAATATTTTTAAAAAATTACTTAATTCGGAGTGCTTTCATTGTTTACGTTTCTGTCGTGTGACATAACAAATGATGAAATGCCATTCAGTCTTGCCATTCACGGAGAAAAATATTTAATTCGCATCTTTATTCACGTGTATTGGCAACGACATGGTTGATAGCAAACGTAGAGCGCAATTTTAATTCGCTACTTGATTATCACAACGTGGAAACGTAGTAGAAAGATGCGCTTAATTGAATCATTTGTGACGTCATAAAGATCACGCCTTGTTTGAAAAAATGGACATTTAAAAAAATTAATTAAAAAAAAAAAACTGTTGCAAAAATCAAAGTGTTTTCTGGGTCCATGTAATTTTTTTTGCTCATTCTATCCATTTCAATGACTAAAAGTAGTACTTTTGACTGAAGGAAACCACACCATTGCTTCGTTCAAATGTAGAATCAATTTTCAACCATCATACCTTGACAGGCGATTTTCTAGTATGTAATAGACTCGGTTTGAGAATTTTTTAAAACATATTTCGTGGAACATATTACTTTTATGAAATAAATACCTTTGGGCAGGAAAACAAAAGAAAATACAACAGCGTTAAATTGCACAATTTTATGCAGAAAGCAGATGACGCGAGTTTCTGGTTTTCTAGAACCCCCCCCCCCCCCTTATTTTAGCACAGAAAAGGGAGCTTCTGGATGAAAAATCATCCGATAAATTTAGTTTTATCGAGTAATTGTCTGAAGTTCCCTGTACGTTGGGGTCAGAGTACCTTTCAAACATTTTTTTAAAATTTAAGTAAATTTTATATTTCTTTGAAACCATAACATGCATACTTATTTCTTAATCAATAATTTATTTTCAAAATTTAAAAATATTGTCTACTTTTTTAAAAATGCAAAAAAATGAAAAAAATTTCATTTTTTAAAAATTCCTAAGGCTTTTTTATTTTTGAACTAATAAAAAATTCGGTAAATTACCGCCCATTAGCTAGGGCTAGCCGGTGTATTTCACGTAATAAAATTTTTTTTTGCTAAACGATCACTATAATCATCTCTAAAAATCTGTGCATTCATTTGCTTATGAGTTTATTAGAAAATTTTCTGTGATTAATTATGTAAAAAGTCAAAGGTTTTTTTAAATGGTTCTTTAAGGTTTAACATGCTCTAAGATTTGAGTAATTAATAAAATGCTTACCAATGCAGTTTTGTCAAATATGTTATCCCAATTGCAAAAAGTATTACTTTAAAGCTGTATCTTTAATAGAAAAAAAATCCTTAGGGTTTCTAAGGACATGAAAACACAAAAATACCATAATCTAGAAAAGCAGTTTAAAGTTTTTCTTTTGCAATAAGAACACATAGCGAGCATGGCCTAAAACCACTTATAACTTTTTAAATATTTGAACTAAAACAATGAAATTTTTTCCCTGTGTTTAGACTAGTTTTTAGTTTTTAAATAAGCAATAAAAAATTTTCTGATCATTTCATCATTTTTGAGGTACTGTAATCCCTTAACGTGGATATATTTTCTTTTCACACTACTTTTATTTCGAGTACGCTTCATCGGCGATCCAATACATTTGTGAAAATAGTTTTGGTTTCTTTACGCAATGCATGTCTGCCGCACAAACAATAAATATTAATTTAAAACTTTTCGTGACAAGTTGAAACTTAAACCGGAACCCATTTTTCACCCTCCCCCTCTCTAAAGCCTTCAGCACTGTTCTACTATCCCAACAGATGATGGTGCTAACTATATAGGGTATGGCTTGAAAGATGAGTCGGTTGTCATGGAAACAAGACGTTTTTATTTGGTGCATGTCACTTTTACTGCAGCCTGTCACTTAGCAACGTCTGCTGAAGCGTTGTAGCTCTTTTTCTTTCTCTTTTCTTGCTTTCTCTGTTTTGCTGTGAGGATTGGGAACAGCTTTTACTTCTACTTAATCTATTTCGTCGCCTGATTTAATTACTTTATTTTTAGGAAGTTGGAAAACGGTTTCTTTTTTCGTCTATTTTTAAACTGGATGCTTTGACGAAGCGGTTTGTATTGTATACATAACATTTACCCCGACTTGCTTGGCCTTGTTAGAATTTCGTCTGGTGCTCTGCGTAGAGTCCGCTTTCATGCAGGAAAAAAAATAAACGAAATTCTTATAGTCGAGAGATTTTGATGCTGTTAATTTTTTATGCAGAGTTCACTGCAAATGTTATTACTGAAAAAAAGGGTCCATGTTGAAGTCAGATTATTAATAAGTTTTTCAATCTCTAAGTTAAAAAAATTCTCAGCATATTAAAAACTCTTTGAAGCCGTATCCGATACAACGATGACATTTTGTAATCCTCATGAAATTGCATGCAATGTAATGAAAGTCGTTCTTCAATATTTACGATATTTTTCGTAATTTTGAATTTCTGTGAAACGACGTTTTTCTTAAAGGGACACATTTTGAAAAGAAAAAAAATATTAAACAGTTTAGAGTTTTAAAATTTTTTTGCACTGATTTACCATCTATGAAAAACGAAAATTCATGACAAAACCATTCAAAAAATTTTTTTTTGCTTACATTTAATTTGTTAAAAAAAATGGGGCTGCTTTAAATTGCTAAAATTTCAATTTCCGAATTTTTTTAAAAAAAATTATGCGCAAATATCTAGCATTTAAATTTTATTTGTCGATTTAAAAAATATCAATTAACCAAAAAAATAGAAAATATTTGAATAAAAATCTCGAAAATTTCAAAGATACTTTTTTTTTAAAAATCACATTTTTTGCACAAAACTGTTTTTCAAATTTGCGGAATAAAAATGAAAGCAAACTGTTTGAAAAAGGTATGCTCCGAATTTCATTACTTTATCTTTATCAGTTCCTGACTTTTAAGAGTTTGAATGCAAAAATTCGGGAAAAATTCCATCATGGAGAAAAATGCGTTTAAATTTTTGAAGTTAAGTTCAATATTAGATAAATGCATGTAACAAAATTAATTCTATCTTTCGTTCTAAGATAGAAACAAAATTCAAACGTCTTTTTAAGCAGAAAAAAATGGAGACGCTTTTTATTGAAAAAAAAATTCGCAAAATTTGACCATTTTTGTGTCCCGGTCCTACTTAAAAGGCGGTTATTCCTTCCTTTGCCTTTTATAGTCGTAATTCAATAAAATATCATTTGGTTAAAAAAAAAAGAAAATTTTCTCATTTTCCCTTATCTTGAAGTTTAAAGTACTTTTTGATGACAAACAATATTGAACTCTTTCTATCCAATCAAGGACATTCAATGTTCCCTTCTTGGAAAGCAGTTTTCACCTGTTAGTGATCGCAACATCGGTATTTCGGTATATCGAATGTCTGTACTTCGTGGCATTTTTCATTTTTGTAAAATGGGTATTTTATATGGAAAATACTGGTGGTATTTTTTGTATTTATTGTAAGTAATAAACTATCTTCGATTAAAGAGTTTCTTATTTAGATATTAGTTATCTACTCTCATTTTGAATGAGTATTTTTTTTTTTCAACATATGAAAGTGAAAATCAATCTTTTGACACCAAAATCTAGTTTCAAAAATACGAATTAATAGATTATAAATTAATAAAAGCACCGGGTACTTTCATCTCAATATGGTGTGATAACCACAGTTTTTTGTTTAAAAAATTAAACTAACTATTAAACAGAAGAAAGAAATAGTTTAAAAAACTAAAAAAAACACGCTTTAGTAGCAAGATGAAATAAAAAGTAAAAAATAATCTTTGGATGACAAGTATATAAAGTAATTGACCAAACACTTAATTTTACTGTAATAGAAAAAAAAGCGCAGTTGTCTTAAATTTTTTCCACATGTTATCCATGCAAAAATGTAAATAGGCAGCCCCCCTCGCTTTTTTAACACGCTTTTATTAGCTTCACTTGTATGTATCACCTGTAATAAAAAAAAAGCGTGGGGGGGGGGAGCTGCCTATTTACATTTTTGCATGGATAACAAGTGGAAGAAATTTAAGACAACTAATAAGAAGCCCCCCACGCTTTTTTTTCTATTACAGTAAAATTAAGTGTTTGGTCAATTACTTTATATACTTTTCATCCAAAGATTATTTTTTTAACTTTTTAGTTCATTTTGCTTCTAAAGCGTGTTTTTTCAGTTTTTTAAACTATTAATTTATTTTTTACTTTTTAGTTCATTTTGCTACAAAAGCGTGTTTTTTTTAGTTTTTTAAACTATTATTTCATTGTAATGGAATGTATCTTAGTATTCTATTGCATGACTTGCATCAGGCATTTTGGATGCTTTCTGGCAAATTCATGTGCAAACATTGTTACACTTCGCAGCTCTGACTTGTACGTTGTAAGTAATTCTAATGAGCCTTTGGCTATTTATCCAAAGGAAAGTTGGACCCACAAACGTGCCCACAAACATAAAAGTTAAGCTAAGAAAAGCGTGTTAATTAGATTAACTGACAACTTATCGTTAATAAATTAATTTGATATAAAATATTGCATTGTCATCGGGTCTGAGGTTACATTCCAAATTTTAAAAGAATCCGATCACAGAAGCGGGCGAAAATTGGGTTGCAAGATTATGAATTTAATTTCGGAGTAAGCGCCATCCTTCAGAGCCCGAATGATTGCAAGATCTTCTCGGTTTGGTTTGCCCTGAACGACGTACGTGTTTATTTAATTAGAAAACAAAAACATAAGTACATGACAAAAACATATAGTGACACATGATCCTGGTTACAAATAAAATTCGTGACTGCATATAAACTGAATTCAATGGCCAAACAGTACCAGTTCTATGATAAGGCGGGAAAAAGAAGTTGCTTATTTTGGAAAAGAAAGTTAATAAGCGAAAGAGCTTTCCTGTAGGCCTCTTTATCGATGGAGATGAAACGCTTCCATTGCGCTCTTAAATTACTTGAAATCACAACATGGAAATTTGAGCTAAATCTTCAGTGGAAGAAGAAGTGCTCAAAGTCTCCAAGTTCCCCACAAATGCAATTGGAGATTTAAGGAGGTTTCTTGTGTGGAGGTAAGAATGGGTAAGCCCATGGTTAGTGGTGAAATGGTTTAAGTTTAATTTCGGAGTAGACGGGATTAGAACGCACGTCCAATGATTCCCGGAGGTGGACATCAGCGAAGACCCGTGCCTTAGCCCGCTCGGCTACGAACGTTCATAAAGTGGGGGAATGTACTAACAGTAATAAGCCACTAGCTCTTAGTCCAAAGGAGAGTTACTCACAAACATACAAGTAAAGCTAATAAAGCGTGTTAATTAAAAAGAGCGTGTTAATTAAAAGAGAAGCATACACACACATACACAACGTAAAAGTGCTACGTGTTAATATTTATTTTTTCATAATAATCCCGTTCTGGTCCTTCATTGCAGTTTTACCGTTATTTTTGTTTCTAATATTATGAATTATTATTATTTTGCTCCTCTTACGGTACCATAAACTGGAAACTTCACTTTGAAACTATTCGAAACGCGTCACTTGCTGAAAGTAAAGGAGGACGTTAAATCTAAAAACTAAAAGATCTACGATGTAGTTGTCTGCAAATGTGAAAATCACGTCAAAGTACAATCCTTTGTGAAAGAAAGAAAGCAAAATTCGAATGCGTAATTTAAAAAAAATAAAAAGAAATAAGAAAATAAGAAACCCTTCAAACTACGAGTATAACATAACTACTAGTTTTATTTCATCTTCATTTTAAAGCACATTGAACTTTAATTTTCACTGAAATACATTTATATATATAAAGTTGAACAAAAAAAAAAAAAAAAAAAAAACTTTAATCAGAAAAACGCTTTGGACTTTATATAAAAATGATACATAATGCGCAAGCACACACACGCACATCTGGCAGCAGAGTTTTTTCAGTAGTTTGCGACGGAATTAACAAACCCAAAGTTAATCTGCAAGGTAAGCTAACATTAAATTACGTGAAACGCACCGCCAGCTCAGTCACTTCCAGCCGAGGACTGCAGTTTCGTATGTGTTCGAACTGCATTTTCAGTTTCGTGCTAATAAGCACGAAACTGCAGTCCTCGGCTGGAAATGGCTGAGCTAGCGGTGTATTTCATGTATTTCTGCTTTAGCCCTGGCTATTGGGCGGTAATTTACTGAATATAACATTAAATTAGTCGCAACACATTATGAGCCAGTAAAAAGGAATGCTTGAAAATAAAATGTTAAATTAAAAAAATACGAATATAACTATGCTCTAAAAAGCATTAAAGTAAAATAGCAAACTAAGGCAGAGGCGACTAAGGGTGCAAGTGTTGTGACCTCTTAGCCACTGAGGGAGGGTTCTTGAACTTAAGGTCCATTTTTTAAAAACTTTTTTAAAATTTTTTCTTTGAACTGTATTTTTCTGTTAAATAAATACCTTTGTGCACAAAAAGTAAAGTAATAAATAAGAACGTTAAATAGAACAAATTGCATATTACTGCAGACACGTGTTTCGTAGTTACAGGGAACGCCTTTTTCAATGCAGTAAGCTTCTGAATGAAAAGCCATCTGACAAAGGCAATAGTTATTTCTTATTTTATTGTATTTTTCTGCTCTAAATTTGAGAAATTCAGAAGAAAGCAAAAAAAAAAAAAAAAAATCTTTCCAGTTTAGAAATAGTCTGCAGACTTTATCAAAAATCTACGACGGGCGTTGTGTTGTTTTTACTACCTGGCACACATATATACACATCCTTACATAATGCAAATAATTAACGCTTTGTAATTAGTCCATGTATCTATCCCGTATTTCATTTGCTCAATTTGTTAACGTTCTCTAAAGCTATGTACAACTGCAGCGCTAGACCTGTTTAGTTTATATGCATACTTAAGATAAAAACTTAGTAAAAACCTCAGACAGCACAACCGCTTTATTCACTCTACGCGCAGACAGCGGGGCATTCAAATTTTTTTTCTCCCGAGATGAATGTGAAAAGGGAAGTAAAAGTGATGTTCCAGGCACAATTTATATCCCGTAACGTAGGAGAGAGAATATATTCCCATAATCTTGGCATGCATTTTTCGCTATTTGGCCTTGACATTATCTAGTTTTTGCTGAGGTTTGATCTTCAAATGTGGAATGTCAGTCTGCTCCTATAGCGGGATTGTGGGATGTGATTTATGTAATTTCTTCAAGTTTTCTTCGATTTTGAGGCATTGAAATGTTTATCTAATAAAACTGAAGTTAAACATAATAGCTGTCCAACATGTTGAACATGTGTAAAAAGAACTGCCTTCTTGTTGCGACGAAATAAAAATTAATGGCGATAATTGATATTAGTATCATTCCCATAGCTTAAGCTTTCTCTGAAGATCTCATGTTCTTGGTATTTTTATTTTAAATTTTGGGTTTTGTGCTTTATTAATGAAAGCGATACGCATATTAAATTAATCGATTATTTTAGAAAGGGCTTGGGTCCAGTCAGGGGTAGATTGGGCTGCCGGCCCCTAGCTTTTAATTTCCCCTTTCTTTCTTTCTTTCTTTTTTTTTTGTACCTATTTTTTCCTTTTTGCACTTTTTTTTTTCTTTTTTCCATCCCCCCCCCAAGGTTGGCTCCTTCTCGAAGGACCCAGTCCGCCCCTGAGTCCATTGGATTTCCGTTTGGAATCGACTCAAATATTTTAAATCTGAAAGCTTAATATGTTTGTTTTTTGCTATAGAAATCTATAGCAAAGTTTTCATTCATGTACTTGCTGTGACTATAGAAAAGAACTGTGTTGAGAAGAAACGGAAAAAAACACCCCTCTCTGCCTCTCTGGACTTGGCTGCTATTTCATTGAACCATTTGCATAATTATATCGAAATATTAATATATTTTTTAAGAACACGGTTTTTACACGATTTGTTAAAGAAATTCTTCCATAGAAATTGAAATTATTGAGGTATTAATTTTAGAGTTTATTGGAAAATTTATCATTTTTTATTGTTTTAAAGATTAAATATTTGACCGGCTGCAATGGTAGCAGTTACAATAAAGTGAACAATTTCTTAAAATTGTTATTAGTTCCAAGATTTTAGATTTTTTTTGCCTTTTTCTTGGAAATTTAATGAATCCAATCTTGGGGGGTTTTTTCAATAAATCCTAAGCTTGAAAAATGGACGCATTCAATAAATTTGCCGGTTTATTTTTCAAATATTGAGAATACCCCTTAGCAATGAACATGCATAAAATGAACTTAAAACATGCAAAACTAACAGGATCCCATAATTTTTCTACAAAGCAGAAATAAATTTCAAAACACTATCGATTTTTAGTTGTTGCATGCTTGAAATCTTTTGCGTTTGAGTACACATCAGTAATCTACTAATTATGTACATTAATTACATTTTGGATACTGATAAAGTGAGAAAACGAAATCAATAATGCATCAACAGCAATTAGTTTTGCAAACAGCTTAATGAACACTTCCGCTAAACCGCACATCTTTTCAGTTGGTATTTTTCTTCCGGAAATCGCTTTAGAAAATTGTTCATCTTTTCTTCTTACTTTCAAATTTGCTTTTTCCCTTTCTTAAATTTAGCCCATTCATTCTTTAAATTTTATTTTAAAGTACAGACTTCATCATCATTTTATTGTTTTCTTTTTTTTTGTATAGTATTAGATATTATTTTTTTTTCAGTTTTTTAGAATCAGTACAGACATATTGTTCTGATGGATGTGTTTTTTAATGATGTACATTCGAGTGAGAGGGGTACGTAGTAGATCTACCTCCACGTGGTGTACCATGGGCAACGCTTTATACGGCAAAATGATTTACAACTTGTGTTAGACACAACTCTCATCGATTTTAGTGTTTGTTTTATTTATTTTTTTTGTTTGATATTAATTTATTTCATTTTTAGCATCAGTATAGACATGTTTATCTGATGAATATGTTTTTTAATGATGTACAATAGAGTGAGATTTGTTTAATTGAATCTTCACAAATGGAATGATCTTAAAAATATGCCTAATGATAAAAGCGATAAGCAATGAAGTGATTTTTTTTTTTTGAATGATCGTTTATGAAGAGATTTTTTCGAATGAATTCATTCTCAAAATGCGTGTATGATTGGTTATCACTTAATTCTTCTGACTGGTACTGAACAGTATAAATAATAAAGCAATAATTTAAAAAAACTAAAAAAAATACGCTTTAGTAGCAAAATGAACTAATGAATCTTTGGATGACAAGTATATAAAGTAATTGACCAGACACTTAATTTTACTGTAATAGAAAAAAAAGCGTGGGGGGCTGCCAATTTACATTTTTGCATCGATAACAAGTGGAAGAAATTTAAGACAACTGATAAGAAGCCCCCCCCCCCCCACGCTTTTTTTCTATTACAGTAAAATAAAGTGTTTGGTCAATTACTTTATATATACTTGTCATCCAAAGATTATTTTTAACTTTTTAGGTCATTTTGCTACTAAAGCGTGTTTTTTTTTTTTTTTTAGTTAAACTTAAAATCGAACTTATCCATCGAGTTCTAGAATTATCCTGATCAGTTGGATAATTCAATTATGACAATAACTAGTGTCCTCGATAACAAACAATTTCGTTAAAATAAGCATAGTTCTCAAAACACCCAGATGCATCTAAAATTTCATTTTTGACAGTAGTTCCTGCAATAACATATTTTCCTTCATTTTAAAGGAAATGTAATTCCACTAAATACTCCTTTCAATAAAATACACAAAAACGCTTTTTTTTTTTTTTATTTGAACTTAGTATTTATATTACTTCACGATTCACCATTATCGGCGATTTACCGTTATTTATCGAGCCATTAAAAACGAAATAGTGCTTCCATTAAAAAGAAGCAATTCCAGAACCATTTACAACTGGACAATAAATGACAGTAGTTGCATTAACAAATTTCTCTTATCTAATTTACTCGCCACTCCGTATAGTTTTTTTCCCCTCTGCATTAAGAGGAAATATTTTTTTGCATCTTACTTCAAAGAATCAAATAAATAGAAAATTTAATATTAAAGAATATAAGACGGTACTTAATGCCGGAATATCATTCTTTGCATGTGATTCATCCAAAACAGTTTGATTGCGGAAGATTTTATGATGTTCATGTGTGGAATACATATAAAATTATTTCGAATTAAATTTCGGTTTTGAGTGATGAATAAGAAATTTAAACATACGGCGATCAGAGCAGGAATTAACCCTTTATGAGCCCTTTTTTTATTTGTTAGTGTGATATGTTGTAAGTAGCTTTCGGAAGATTCGTTCAGAAAAGAAATTTATTTAGCCCTTAGACTGCTGAAAATATTTACCCTAACCCTTCCATTTTCTTACTTCTTGCTATATGTGAATTTATTGTTTGCTGCACTGTAAATTTATTTTACCAATTTATTATTGTTTACAATGTTTATATTTCCTTACGTTATTCAATTTAATTATCGTCTGCGTTGTTTACAGTTTTTTTAGGAATGGCAACGCTAAAAAAAAAAAGAAAAAGAGATTGAATATTTGAAATGAATGCGAATGCTGTTTTTTCTTCTTCGTTTTTACATGAGAATACTGTTTTATGTTTTGGCCAAATATGTAATTGTGCAACATTTTTGCATAAAAGGGAAAATTTTAAATACTAAGGAAAAAAAATTAAATTCAAAGAGTCGGGGAAAAAAAGAAACGTGTTTGGAGGCAGCAACAACGAAAAAATTATGCAGAGAGCCTGAAGTATTATTCCTGTATTTGAACACTGATGCCTAATCATGCTTGCCGCAACCTCATAACGAAGTTAAATTGTCAGAGAGGGTTATCCAATAGTTTATTACAGACGCTAATAGTTTTGCTGAATATTACTTTATTTCCCACTGCTTTATAAAGGATTAATTTTCAATTTCGAAAAAATTACAAGAGCCTTATCTTCTTCAGACGTTATGTGTTAATGTGAGTTAATGTGTTGCTAAAATTCATCAAAATATCATCATAACTGAGTTCCAATCATTTCTCATGAAAGTCAAGCGAACCAGAACACACATAAAATTAAAAAAAATATACAGTGCTGGCCAAATTATTGGACTAAGACTGTTTTAAAAGCAAATTCTTTATTGATTACATAACTATAGACACATTAACGAACAGTGAAATAATTATCTAATGTTTAGTATGCATTCCCTTGTTTTTGATAAGCATTTTAAGTCTTTTTGGCATACTTTTCACAAGGTTTACACCATTTCTTAACTTTTAAAAAAAAAGATGTAAAAAATTGTTTATACTCACTATTATATATACTCACATACACATACTCACTAATTACCTAAAACTAACTTTAAATACAACAGAACACACTAATATAAAGAACTAGTGAACTGTTTAAGCTGATTGAGGTTATGTTCTTGGTAGGTAGATAAACAAAGAACATAAACAAAGCCCACAATGCTGCCACCGGCAAACATTAAATTATGCTAAAATAACGTAATAATCAGTGCACAGTATATACTGTACTTTAACAGTAAAATCAATAGTATTTTAGTACAAATAGTGTACAAAAACCAAAAAAAAAAACAAACTCTTTAGTCTAATAATTTGGCTATCACTGTAGTATATAAAAAAATCATGCCTAACATGGGAAAACGCAGAAAGGAAAGAAAATTACAAACTAAGGATAGTGATCATTACTACATGCTTATTTTATTAATACGAAGTTTTCCATCTGGTTTTCAATTGCTACTACTAGTTCCACTCTACCTATTTAAATTGATACATCTTGTTAAGATTTTCAATCGTTAATAAAGTACTTCTCATTATCCACTCAAATTCAAATACAGTTTTTTAGACTTGAAGTAAATTGCACTTGTGTTGATACAATTTTTTCAAATATTACTTCATTAATTAAATTTAATTAATTAATTTTAATTTTATACGGGAGAAAAAAAGTCCAACACCGTATATAGAGAGGAAAATAGAAATTTTCAAAAAAATTAGCATTTTGTTTTGTCACTTAATTGTAAATCTGTCAAACGTATATAAATATTTGTATTAATTGCAATGATTTAATAAAAAATAACTAAAGAAAATTTTTCTTTGTTGACCTAAGTAGAAATCGACTAGATTTTGTTTAAATTTATTTAAGGACATTTTGAAGATTTTTGTAATAAATGAAGAAAAATAACTAATTGATGCGATATTTATTCTTATAAAGGAATATTAAAAGATTTTCACAAAATGTTTCTCAATTTTTTCATTTACCCTGAATCTACAATAGGAGTGGATAATTTTTTTGAGCAATCATGATTGCTTATTGCTTTCACTTGACTGTTTTGTGGTCCTGTGATTTTATTTTCCCGCCAGCACCCTCTGCAGCATCACCGTCGACCGGCCACCTCACGATGCTGCTCCTTTAGCGAAAACCATCTCCAGGTAGCGTCCATATCCTACACTGACACGCTTACATACACGCACGTACACACAAACACATACACACACTTACATACGCCTACATGCATACACACATAAACACATGCACACACACGCATACATCCAGAAAGCTACATATACACACACACCTACACACAACTACCCACACACTCATGCATGCCCACAGATACAAACACATATGCCTACACACACATACACATTCCCCCCACACACACAACTACCCACACTCATGCATGCCCACAGATACAAACACATATGCCTACACACACATACACATTCCCCCCACACACACAACTACCCGCACACTCATGCATGCCCACAGATACAAACACATATGCCTACACACACATACACATTCTCCCCCCCACACACAAACACTCATACACACAACTGCCCACACACTCATACCTGCACACAGGCATAAACACACATGCCTACACAAACATACACATACCCCCTACACACAAACACACATACCCCCCCACACACATAAACACACACGCCTTCATACATACACACACTCGTGATAGCGGAAAACAAAATTTGAATTCAAGAGGTCAAATTTCAAATTAATTTTTTTTCAATTAATCATTGTTCAACCAAAAAGTAAATTACTTCAAAAATTTTGTTCAGAGATTAGTCAGTCACCTTAAAAATATTTAGAACTGCCTTAGTGTCTGGAATAGCTCTGCATCACTGCCCTGGATACAATTTCAAAACAGCCTTGGCCTTATTCTGTGTGTGACACGCGACAAGGTTAAACGGATATCATCTCGTCTTCTGTGCAGTGTGATGGATGTCGATTGGAATTTTTATTTCTAGCAAATGACGGGGATGGAATTAAAAAAATAAACAAACCAACAAATAAATAAAAAAGAATAACTGCTTCTGCTCTGGGAGTTTTCTTTTCTCGATTTTTATCAGACTCAAGGAAATTATTTGAGTTTAAAGCTTTTACATAACCGTGTCCAGGTCTTGATTTGCATGAAAGCTAACTGCACATCAGTTTCTTCACTTCTTTTCAATTGAATGTGGATTTCTATGGATTTGGTTTACGTATGAAATTTGAGCATGAAAATATGTTCTACAAGCTGTAGAGCTCCCGTACTTCTTTTGATTGCAAATTCGGTTTCAATCTAAGTATGAATTGAAAGAATAACTGTATAAATAAAGTAGCCTGGTTTTAGAGTTAAGAAAATAAGGGTTTCATTAATTCAAAATAATTAACCAGTCAATAACAGTAATGAATGATTAGTGTTAATAACTAGTGAAAATTAAACTAAAATTGTTAATAATAATGGTAAACGAGTAAATAATAAACAAATAAAAATGAAATTGTCAGTACCAATAAATTAGTAATTGCTGGCTATAATTACTAACTGTAATAATGAACATTAAAATAGTAAATTTGAAAAACTTAAAATTTATCTATAAATTTCAAACTTGTAATAAGAAGCTAGTAATTACTAACTAATATAATTAATTACTATGCTAAAACGTTCTAACTAGATATGATAAGTTAGTAATTACTAACTAATGATAAACTAATTATTACTGAGTACTTTTTTATTTGAAGTTTATAGCAATTCAATGCTTCTACAAAAAGCTTTTTTTTAAAGGATGGTATGCTGCAGCATTTCTCAACCTTTTGTGACCAGCAGACCGGCAAAAGGTTTTGTAAAAAAATTCGCGAATCAATAATGTTTTTTGTTTTTTTCTTTTTGCAGAAAATAAAAAAGAAACCTCTTTGCCTTTGCTGACCATTGAATACATATGAATTTTGTACGGACCGGTGAGGCTTTTTTCTCTTGTTTCTTTGGCAAAAAAACAAACAAAAAAACTTTCGCTCTCGGGGACCGTTAAACTCATGTGAAAAAAATTTGCAAACGGCTGAGCGCTTTTTTCCCTCCTTTGCAAAATTATAATAACAAATCAATTAACAAATACATAAATAAAACTCTACTTGGTGTTAAATAACTGTTACAAAAAAAATTTAACTGTTAGGAATAAGATAAGCTAACTGCACATCAGTTTCTTCACTTCTTTTCAATTGAATGTAATAAGATAAGTTTTTGTTGTTATAATCATGCAAAAGCAATAAACATTGTTGAAAAACCATTGAAACCTTCGAAAAGTAATCAGAAAACTCACGTAAAAGATGCATAGGATATTATTAATATTAATGATGCTTTCCATTTTTTTAACAAAGAAATTATTTTTTTTATGTGGACGAGTGAAAATCTCTGCGGGCTGATCAGATTTTTCTGCGTCGCACCACCAGTTGATAATCGCTGCTCTAGAGTACATTTATTTGAAGTTTTGCTTTCATTTGATGCACTGAATACCGCATATGTTCCAAGTGAATGTTAATTTTATAGTAACGGCACTGAAGGACCTTTTTTATTTGAAACTTATACTAGTTACATTCAAATAATATCAATAAAAAATAAAGAAAACGAAACTTTCAGAAGAAATGAGTTTTTCGCATAAATAAAGATGAAACTTGTAAGGCGTTAATTTGTTCGAAAATTCTTTTTAAAAGCTCAAAAATAATTTTACGACTGCATATATGCACTGAATCGACTCCACAGCAAAAACTCAATTCAGAGAGAAACTATTCATACAGATGCTGCTACATTGCCAGACAAGTAGTCTGGCCTTCAATGGAGCAAAGCTTATTCTTTACCAGATACGGCTAAAAACCGCATGAAAAATATGTTAAACAGTTTTTCCAGTCTAAACATCATACCAGACAGTCTGACGTTTGAAACCAGAAAAGAATGTGTTTCAGAACTGACAAAAAAGAACACCACAGAAGTGCTGCGAACAGCTTCTGCACGTGATTTGTGGTGCTGAATCATTGCAACGCCCTCGCTTCTTCGTTTGTGTTTCAAAATTTCTTATACACATTACGAAGGAATGACTCTGAGAATAGATGTCCATTCTTCATTAGTTGTTTATAATCTTTTAAAGAAGAAAAACATTTACCATTACCATTCTCTATTAGTTCTCTCTATTAGTTGTTAGTGCTCTCTATTAGTCCATTCTCTATTAATTGTTTCTGATATTTTAGAGAAGAAAAACGTTTACCATTACCAGTCTTTATTAGTTCTCTCCATTGGTTGTTAGTTCTCTCTATTAGTAAATCCATTCTCTATTAGTTGTTTCCAATATTTTAGAGAAGAAAAACATTTACCATTACCAGTCTTTATTAGTTCTCTCTATTAGTCCATTCTCTATTAGTTGTTTCTAATATTTCAGAGAAGAAAAACGTTTACCATTACCAGTCTTTATTAGTTCTCTCCATTAGTTGTTAGTTCTCTCTATTAGTCCATTCTCTATTAGTTGTTTCCAATATTTTAGAGAAGAAAAACGTTTACCATTACCAGTCTTTATTAGTTCTCTCCATTAGTTGTTAGTTCTCTCTATTAGTCCATTCTCTATTAGTTGTTTCTAGTATTTTAGAGAAGAAAAACGTTTACCATTATTAGTCTATATTGGTTCTCTCTATTAGTTGTTAGTTCTCTCTATTAGTCCATTATCCATTAGTTGTTTCTAATATTTTAGAGATGAAAAACGTTTACCATTACCAGTCTTTATTAGTTCTCTCTATAAGTTGTTAGTGCTCTCTATTAGTCCATTCTCTATTAGTTGTTTCTAATATTTTAGAGAAGAAAAACGTTTACCATTACCAGTCTTTATTAGTTCTCTCCATTAGTTGTTAGTTCTCTCTATTAGTCCATTCTCCATTAGTTGTTTCTAATATTTTAGAGAAGAAAAACGTTTACCATTACCAGTCTTTATTAGTTCTCTCTATTAGTCCATTCTCTATTAGTTGTTTCTAATATTTCAGAGAAGAAAAACGTTTACCATTACCAGTCTTTATTAGTTCTCTCCATTAGTTGTTAGTTCTCTCTATTAGTCCATTCTCCATTAGTTGTTTCTAATATTTTAGAGAAGAAAAACGTTTACCATTACCAGTCTTTATTAGTTCTCTCTATTAGTCCATTCTCTATTAGTTGTTTCTAATATTTCAGAGAAGAAAAACGTTTACCATTACCAGTCTTTATTAGTTCTCTCCATTAGTTGTTAGTTCTCTCTATTAGTCCATTCTCTATTAGTTGTTTCTAATATTTTAGAGAAGAAGAACGTTTACCATTACCAGTCTTTATTAGTTCTCTTCATTAGTTGTTAGTTCTCTCTATTAGTCCATTCTCTATTAGTTGTTTCCAATATTTTAGAGAAGAAAAACGTTTACCATTACCAGTCTTTATTAGTTCTCTCTATTAGTTGTTAGTTCTCTCTATTAGTCCATTCTCCATTAGTTGTTTCTAATATTTTAGACAAGAAAAACGTTAACCATTACCAGTCTTAATTAGTTCTCTCTATTAGTTTTTAGTGCTCTCTATTACTCCATTCTCTATTAGTTGTTTCCAATATTTTAAAGAAGAAAAACGTTTACCATTACCAGTCTTTATTAGTTCTCTCTATTAGTTGTTAGTTCTCTCTATTAGTCAATTCTCTATTAGTTGTTTCTAATATTTTAGAGAAGAAAAGCGTTTACCATTGCCAGTCTTTCTTCTGATAGATATCCCCACCAAGTCTCTGCTTCATTTTGGATGTACAACATTTTGTTCGATAGGTCAAAGGATAAAGTCACAAAATCAAATACTACATTGTTCTGGTATTAACTTAATGCCAGTGATCGGAAGTAGCGCGCTAGATGTAGCGACACTACTGTAGTTGCTAAATTTTTTAGTAGTTTGCAGTGTAGTGCATTACTTTTAAAAAAAAAGAGTAGCGAATAGTTCGATACAAAAAAATAGTAGTTTGTAGCGACTTCTGGAAACTACTTTTAAATTAAGTTAAAAAAAGATAATAATTAATTTGAATTTTGACATCTTGAATTCAAGTTATGTTTTTCGCAATCGCGTGTGCGTGTGTATGTAGGCGTGTGTGTTTGTGTCTGTGTGCAGGCATGAGTGTGTGTGTATGTGTGTAGGTGTGTGTATGTGTGTAGGTGTGTGTATGTGTGTATGTGTGTATGTGTGTAGGTGTGTGTATGTGTGTAGGTGTGTGTATGTGTGTAGGTGTGCATGTATGTGTGTGTGTGTGTGTGTGTGTGTGTGTGTGTGTGTGTGTGTAGGATATGGATGCAACCTGGAGACGGTTTTCGCTAGAAGGGTAGCATCGTGAGGCCGGTCAGCGGTGGTGCTGCGGAAGCAGGGAGAAAATAAAATCCAAGGACGCCAAGACAGTCAAATGAGAACAATAAGCAATGTGATTGTTCAAAAATAAATAAATAAATAAATAAAAATATTTTATCAGTAGCATAAGAAAGGGGATGGTGTTCAGATCTAGACCCTTAGCTTGAAGTTCCAAATTAATCAATTAGATCCTACAAATTATAAGTTCCTATAAAACTAATTCCTATATAGAAAATTAAAGTTTTTCTCTTGTTTAAAAGATGTTTAACTCATCTAATCAATTTTATGCATGTGTATGCCGATGTAAAAATTAAATCAAATTATGACTCCTTCAATCACAATTTTCAAATAGCGAATTGTAAAAATTAGAATCTTTTAACATTTTAATATTTTCTTGCAGCGAATATTCGTAAAAATCGTTTGAAAAAGAAAAGAAAGAAAGAAAGAAGTGATAATTCTAAGTAACATTCCATGTTCAAAGGAACTAATTAATTAATCTGAGAAACTTTTTGATTTTTTTTTTTTGTTCAATCCTCAAACAGTGTGTCTGTATATTATTTATTTATTTATTTTTTAAAAGGTAGCGAAATACTGACTACATTTCAAAAGTAGTTTGTAGTCGCTACTTTTCAAAAAGTGGTTGTAGTTGAAGTTAACTACATTTGTAATAAAGTTGTTGTAGTTGCAGTTCACTACAAAAAATGTAGTTTTTCCAACCATTGCTTAAAGCTCACACAAATAACAGAGGGTGAGCGAAAATGATAGACCCGATTTAAAAAATTATATTTTCAAAAGTGCTGCACATGTCACTATATAATGAATTTAAAGAGAATTACCTCATTTTTTTCCCCATAAAGTTCAATTACACAAATGTGCCATATGTGAGTACATTGAGCAAACTTTTCAATTTCAAATGCTCAATTGCTCAACGTTGGAGCCTTTTGTTACATTACATCATCTAACCAGTAATCTAGCTTGTTTCACACATTTTTTAGTATCACACAGTCAATGGTTTGAAATGCTGCACACATACGTTCGTGGTATTTTTGTTGTGTTTTAGTTATCGGGGGCTGATAAACATTGTCTTTGACGTAGCCCCATGAAAGGAAATCACATGGCTTCTAGAACAAACTGGATTACAGGTTATACGTTTGTCGTGTAACAAAAGTCTCACATATCGAACATTTGTCACTGAAAGAAAAAAAAAAACTTGGTATACGTCTCTTTATATTCATGTATCTTTTACTTCGATACGTGTTGTCGTTTCGAAAATATGATTTAAAAAATATGGTCAATCATTTGTGCTTACCCTGCATAATACTATCATCCTACGATTTATACTTTCTCATGGATAATATTTTACTCCGAAATGAATATAAAACTTTTACTAATAATGCTCTGCTATGAAATTAACATAAAACTTACACGAATAATATCTTTTTCCATAATTAATGTAAAATTAACATGAATAGTGTTATACTCTGAAATTAACGCAAAACATTCATAAATAATATTTTATTCAAAATTAATTTAAAACTTACACAAATAGTATTTTACTGTGAAAATAATGTGAAACGTTCATGAATATCACCTTCTTCTAAAATGAATGTAAAACTTAGAAGAGTAGTGTTTCACTCTGAAATTATCGCAAAACGTTCATAAACAATATTTTATTCTTAAATTAATGTAAAACTTACACGAATAGTATATTATTCTAAAATTAATGTTAAGCTTACACGAATTGTATTTTACTTTGAAATGAATTTAAAACGTTCATGAATAATATTTTATTCTAAAATTAATGTTAAACTTGCACGAAACGTATTTTGCTCTGAAATGAATGTAAAGCGTTCACGAATGATATTTTATCCTAAAATAAATGTAAAACTTACACGAACAGTATTTTACTCTGAAATTAGTGAAAAACAAATAATATTTTACATGTAAATGTAAGACTTACACATATAATATCCATCTCTAAATTCATATAAAATTTATACGAATAATAGTATCTTATATGAAATTAATACTAAACTTTAATGAATAATGCTCTATTCTAAAATTCAAGTAAAACTTACACAATAATTATTTTCCTTTGAAATGAATATAAAAATTTCACCAATAAAATCTTACTCTATGATTAATTTTTAAATTTAAACGAATGGTATTTTACTCTACGAATTAATGCAAAATTAACGTGAGTAGTATCTTCCTCTAAAATTAATGTAAAACTTTCACGAATCTCTTACACTTAATGATAAAACTTACGCAAATAATATCTTCCTCTAAAACTTAAAGAAAACTCACAAGAATAGTAATTTATTCCTCCGAATTTTAAATAATGATTTTTTACACCAAAACTAATGTAAAACTTACTCGAACAATCGTTTACTCTGAGATGAATATGAAACTTTCCCGAATGTGTTAACTACTGTAAAATGCGTACGAATAATATTTTTCTCTGAAACTTTTGTGAAACTTTCAGGAATAATGCTTTTCTATGAAAGAAAAAGAAAGCTTTCGTAAATAATATTTTATTCTAAAGTTAATGTAAAACTTACAAGAATAGTATTTTCCTCTGAAGTGAATGTATAATGTTCACTAATAATATTTTGCACATAGATGTAAAACTTACATGCATAATATCCATCTCTAAAGACCGCATAAAACTTATAAGAAAAATATTTTTTCTTGAAATTAATATTAATACTTCAACAATTTACATGAGTGGTATCTTCCTCTAAAATTATTGTAAAACTTTCATTAATAATATCTCCCACTGAAATTAATATAAAATGTGCACAATTAATATCTTCTTTTATACTTATATAAAACTTACAAGAATAATATTATATTTTTCTGAATTTTAATGAGTATTTTTTTTCGGTAAAACTAATGTAAAATTTACACGAATAATCTTTTACTCTGGAATGAATATAAAACTTTCACAATTATCTTGCTTTGAAATTACTGTAAAATGAACACGAATAATATTTCTCTGAAACTTTGAAACTTTCACAAATAATGCTTCCCTCTGAATAAACATAAAACCTTCGTGAATAATATCATATTTTGAAAGTGTACATATATCTTACTCGAAAAACATTTTATTCTGAAACTTATCTTAAAACGAATACGAATATATCTTACTCTGAAATTTATATACAATTCTCTATTTTATATTAATTTAAAAGTAAGAGAATATCTTACTAGAAGATTAATATAAAACTTTGATGAATAATACTTTACTCCAAAATTCATGTAAAACTTTCAAGATGAAAAAAAAAGAAAGAAAATGCTGTTTGATCTAAAGAACCTCAACTAACTCGTTAAAATAGATTTTTTTGTAAATTAATATATTGTCTTAAAATGAATCTAATAACCTAGGACAAGAACAGAAAACGCGATTGAAATCGACTCTTGCATTATCCCCAACTAATTCAGAAGAGTTATTTCTTTATTTGTCTAAAATATAAGATGACTATGTCAAAACATAATTGCATCTCTGCATATGCTTTAATCATGTACTTATAGGGAGTAACTCATAATTTAAAAGCACATAAATGCTTTAGAATTAAAGTTTTAATAAATGTTTTAAATTCTTAAAATTTCAAAAAATAAAATAAATAATAGATAAACAATGTCTAACGCAAGAGCTGTAGTAAACTATTAAGTAAAATTGGCCCTTATATTATTCTCAATTAACCAAAATAAATAAATAAAATCCGTGATCTTTTATTTAACGAAAGCATAGTAAATCAAATTCTTCAATACGTTCATGTCATAATAGGATATGACTCCTAACTAATGAATCTAAATGTTTAAGAGTTGAAGCTTAATTGAGCTTTAATTTCTTGAAACTTCAAAAAGCAAATGCATAAAAATATAGGATCTAAGGCAACTGTGGCAAACTCTGAAATGAAATTGATCTTTACATTATCTTCAATGAGCCAAAAATGTTGAGCAATCCGTCATCTTTTATTTAAGGTAAATATGGCAGAAATTTTTTTTAACTGTATTATGTTGAAAGAGAATTACATCAAAACATATGTTTTAACTAGGCTTGCCAGACGTCCCAGTTTGACCGGGACAGTCCCGGTCTTCAGGCAAAATCCCGGTGTCCCGGCCGGATTAATTCACGTTCCGGAAAAAAATAAATTTGGTTACAAATAACCAAGCAAGTCTAAAAAAAGTAATTGTGAAGGATTATTTAGAATGCCTTTGTCATTTGAAACATTGACTCAAAAATATAATATCGGATTGGCTTGGATTTTACATCAAGATCAAAAACAAAATATTGTTCAAATGCTCCTCATTCAAAGTATTTATTTTTACTAAAGAATAACTTATGAATTTTTGCATGTGAGAAATAAAATGTTGAAATTCATCCACTTGTGTCATTTATTACTACCTCTGATTTAAGCTCCAAATTAGTAACCATAGGGGGGTGTACTTTTTTTAATGTTCCGGTTGAGAATTTTAGAAATCTGGCAAGCCTAGTTTTAACCCATTAAGGATTATGGGACATGTGTGTCCCCTAGGTTAAAATTTTTTTAAGCTATTTTTCTCCCATGTTGTTCAGACATCAGAAGCTTAATGTAAGTAAAATATAAATAAATGAATAATGAATAAAAACAGATCAATAAACTAAAGAAGTTATTGATCAAAAAATATACTTAATTTTTTAAAACATAGTAAATGAAGTGCATCTCTTCTCTTCCTTATATACAACATTATTTACAAACTGTAACTTAAATGTAGATAGTGCAAGTAATTACCCAAATATTTTTGAGTTGAATAATAAATGAATCAAATTTTGGAAAATAGTTGTTGCTTAGCAGCTTTTGCGGACTTTATAGACACACATCTCGCATCCATTTATTCAAAATTTTCAAAGCCAGTTTTCCAAAACTTGACTACATGCTATTTGCGTCCCCATATTTAACAGTTTTATCTATAGAAATGTCCATTATCTACCTCAGACTTAAACATTATGTAATAATAGAGTTTGGTTCCTAATTTAAGAGATTTTTTTAGTAATTTTGACTTTGTATCAGAGAAAAAGATTTATACCACTTGGTTAAATGTATTTGTTAGTTAAGGAAAACAGATTGATAATTTTTTTAAATGCGATTTCACGAAAGAAATAGTTCGTGTCCCTCAACCCTGATATTCCTTTCGTATATTCTTGAGTAGGCAATAAATATTTCCAGGCTGCGTGCCACAAGCTAAAAAATCGGTTGCTTTAGAGCGAAACAATGTTCTGAAGTGAGGAAAAAAAAAGCTTGAAACGAGAACAACCGAGTCGCGTATATAGAACAGTGTTGGCCAAAAATAATCGGTGAGGCTCTAGAAAGAAAAAAAAGTTTGAGGATTCATCATTTTTCTCTTTCTAGATGTTCTTTTTACTCGATGCGTCAACCAGTAGTCAGTGATGATGTTGGGAAGAAGAGGATCGCCAGAGCAGACGACTTTTTTTAAGATTAAATGCCGTCTCTGAATGGAACTTGAGTTTATTTCTTCTTGTTCTTTTTTTCTTCTGTTATTCTTTATATTTCGTTTGACGCCACTTGAGCTCGTTAACCGTTTGATTGACTTAAAGAGACTTAGAATGGATTTCGCTTCTTATTTGATGTTCATTGGTTTTTAAATTCAGTTCTCTGACTTGATGTCATTTCCATATGGAATAAGGGCTCTTGACTTTTTCAAATGAAATCTTTTTTTTTGGATGCATGACTTTAAAAAACATGTTTAAAGAACAAATGTGTGAATATATGTTGGGAGTAATAAAGTATTGTTTTTATGAGGATTAATTTACTTTCTCACTTTGCATTCGTTTTACTAACCCTTTGTGCTTAATTATATTTCAATTTTATTGCTTGCTGCTGCTAACGCCATTAAGTGTTACATTCACATTTAATAGTTATCAACTAAAAATTAGGATATACTAAACTAATATAGGAATAAACAAAATTAATCTAGTTTTATCTTCTACTATTGTTGAATTTTGCATTTCTTTTAGAGCTGGGACGTTTTTACTTCCCTTTACAAAAAAGGAAGTATTGTATTCGCGAAAACATTTTCACTCAAAAATTGGCCTTAATTTCTATTTTGCTCACCCCCGAATGAATGTTGTTTTTTTTTTTCGTTTAGAACACACGTGGATGTATGCCTCGGAACGTATAGATCCCCGAAATATCCATTTTGACGATCCCCGAGTTTATAACATTGAGTTTTCTCGTGACGTCTGTATGTACGTATGTATGTGCGTATGTGTGTATGTGTGTATGTGTGTATGTATCTCGCAAAACTCAAAAACGGTATGTCCTAGAAAGTTTAAATTTGGTACGTAGACTCCTAGTGGGACCTAGTTGTGCAGTTTTTCTTTTGGTTGCATTCGGATGTTTTTAAGGGGGTCTTTTGCCCCTTTTTTGGGGGAAATCATTATTAATTTCGATGTGCACTCAAGTATTGTTATAATTTGGTGGGCACTTGGCAATATATCGCCAGTCTTTCGGTCGCCAAGTTTTGTCGCCAACTTGGCGACAAATTTGGCGATTTATTATTATTATTATATTTTAAATCTTGTTTCAATGTGGCCACTGTTGATGATATTTAGAGAGTAAACTATTGAATCACATTAAAACTGCCAATAATAAGAAAATGACATTAAATTGGTGTAAAAGGAAGTCATGTGATGCACACATCAGCTCGTTTGAAATAAGTTCCATAGTGCAATCCAGATTTCCTTACGCACGTTTTACAAGGCAAATTGGTTTCTCTTCCTTATTCAAGGGGTGTTTTTCTATTTCAGAAAATTCTCCAATCCGTTGTTTTCCATCGGAATGTACGTAAACGTTTTTGGGCGACATTCCTTTCTTTCGGACTTTTAAGGTATATTATTTATCTCACGCAATATAAAAAGTAGTAATTCTGTTTCAAATACTACTTTTTACATTGTGAGAGGAACATAAAACAGCTTGGCATTATAAATTTTGTGAATCTGGAGCATACAACACATCTATTATCTAAGTGCTAATGGAGGACATTGATTTTTTTCGCTTTAAAGGATTTTTAAAGGACATTTATCAGAACTTCTTTGAATTATGAAAATAGTATACGTACATCTTGACGGCAAAAGAAATACATCTTGACGGCAATAAATAATTTTCACTAATAAAATAAAAGTGATTCAAAGAAAATGGTGTGGGTTTATAAGTTTCCGATTTGAAATTATTGAACCTGCAGCTCTTTGTTAGAGCTTGAATGCAAAATAGAGTTGTAAAGTTTCAATTGAATACGGTTAGATGGATATGCTGGGTTGATGAGTGCTAATAAGCACGAAACTGCAGTCCTCGGCTGGAATTGACTGAGCTGGCTGTGTATTTCATATAGTTCTGCTTTAGCCCTGGCTATAGGGCGGTAACTTACTGAATTTACCTGCCTTGCTTTCAATATTCGAGTTGAACCGAACCATTGCTTAGGTCACTCGTCTGGTCAGTGCTGATTCTGTATTAGCTACCAGTTTGTTTGGCACTCTTGGCTTTCTTAAGAGGTTTTTCACCTCCAGCTCAGTCACTCCTATGCCGGGCTGATGAGTGCTAATAAGCACGAAACTGCAGTCCACGGCTGGAATTGACTGAGCTGGCGGTGCTTTTCATGTATCTTTAGAATGATTTAAGTATGTAAAAAAATTCGTAACTACACCATTTTGACCCTTAGAAATACACACGTTAGAAACCCCACCATTCTTCTCGAATCACCCTGTATTTATCGTTGTACTATAAGTTACACAATATAGCAGCAATAAAAATGTACATATAGCAATTAGAGTCGCAGACGTGTATTTCGTAGTTACAAGAAACCCCTTTTTCAATAATAAAAAATGAGCTTGCGGATGAAAAGCTATCTGCGTCATATCGTGACGGATGATTATACGAGATAATCTTGATGATGATCCACCATGCTTGTAGCCAGAAAGCTCTCATCGAATGTATATCCCTGAGGCCAGGTTTTTTTTCCGACTATGAAAAGGGATTCTTGTAGCCCCGAAACATATATCCCCAATTGTTATTTATAAATCTGTAACTTTGTTATTTCTTTGATACATTTGTACTATTTTTAATAACAAGTTTAGCTATGTGTCCTTTGAAATGCACAAAACAAAGACGGTTCTTGTGGTTTCTTAATAGCTTTTCGCGTGCCTCAAATGCCGGATCTTTAAAATTAATATGACGCTCAACGACCCGTCGCACCACTTGATGACGTTTATTTCGATGATAAATCTTTCCCTCTTAACACAGGAGGCTGCAATGTGTCGCCTAAGTATGCAATTTATTTTAATTTCCCGCCACAAGAGCTCCGGTCGTCTGCAGGATCAGCTCCTGAAAATAGCCATTTGGAATTCGGTGTCGAATGAAAGCGCCGAAGCAGCTTTTTGCGGGGACTGAAATACTTCGCGGGGTTTTTTCATTCATATAAAGTAGACCCTGCTTTGACCGCTTCAAAATTATCATCGCGCCGACAAAACCGCAGACATTTAAAAATAAAAACTGTGGAATTCGAGTCTGTAACCGGCTTTTGGAGACTGTAGGCTGCAGCATGTGCAGAAGGTAGGGGGAAAGGGGACTGCATTGGATTCATCTCAAAAAAAAAAAAAAAAATCCTAGCTCAAGATAAACTAATATAGAAGCTGGTGGTTTTAATCCTTTATTTAGAAGCTGAGCATGGCTTCATTTCGCTCTGGAAAAAAAAAAGCAAATAAATAAATAAATAAAAAGTAAATAAATAGAAATTAAAAAATAAATAACGAAATACGAAAACAAATAATGGGAAATACAATAAATAAATAAGTAAATAAATTTAAAAAAGTAACTAAATACAAAAATAAATAATGATCAATGCAATAAATAAATAAATAAATAAACATGAATAAGTAAATGTTTTTTTAAAATTTATTATCATGGGATTTTAGATATTCAGTTGGAAAGCAAGCAAATAAGAAAGTTTGGCAGTAAGAAAGACAAGAGCCAACAAAATTATTTAAGGCCCCATATGGCTTGTGGGATGAATCACACTAACTGTAGCTGCTAAAAGGGAAATCAGGCTCGTCTAGTTCTGGTCGAAACTTTCGATTAGTCCAATAATTTATGAAATCAGCGAATGAAAACAGAAGACCTGAATGCAATGATCATTATTAAGTAAAAGAGAATCTATAAGAAAACATGTGGTCGTGAAAATAGGTACATCTACGCTCATTGCAGAATCTCCAAGATCCAAGTAATTTCAGATTATTATACATAATTATTATCTAATTACACTGTTTTAAGCTTGTTAAAAATCATTTGAGATTACTTCCTTTTAAATTGTTCCATATGATGCGAACCATCAGGCAAAATAATCAAAAGTTAGTTTTGTTTCTTTCAAGTCTTTTAGCATTTATTTTGCATCCCCAATATTCAAAACATAGGATATATAAATGTTACGGAAGATTTTCAGTTCAGTACGATAACGCATGACATTACCATGTATTACTTACCTATCTTAAATTGCATCGAAACGATTAGCTCTGAATCGTTAAATCTTCACAAAAGATTCTCGTGTAAGAAAAACTATGCTTCTGCTATTACAGGCAATTATGTAATCCTTAAAAAGAGATGGTTTGCTAAATGCTACGTTAAGCAAAATTACCCGGAAAATTGGCTGAAACAAAAGATTTAGACGCACGCCAGGAGAAGAAATTCATTGAAATTTTACCTTTTATGTCTTAAGTTGTTACTTATTTCCGCATGCGGAGGAGATTCGTATTTGCATGCTTTTAAATTATAAAGCGCTGTGGTCATTACACAAGGTGAATGTCAGTTTCTCAGTCTATTACTAAATTTCAGGTATTCCCGCACATTTGAATGACATAATCTACTCAGACCTTGAGGTTTTGTCTGGCAATTTTCAACTGGACAAAAGTAAGAGCTTTGGGTAAAGAGATTTCAATTATTTATAATTTTCTGACTGTTTGTATTTTATTTTTTCTTAATACTCTAATCGCTTTTAGAACAGACAGTTGTGTTTTGTTTTATCAGCTTGGCCATCCATAATATTCGTAATTTTTTTCTTTTTTTCAATTCAATACCGTTATATTTAAAAATATAATTTCAGACAATTCCGTGCATTTAAATTACATAATCTTCAATGATCTTGAAGTTTTGTGTAGAAATTTTCAACTGTACAAAGGAAAAATTTTGTATCAAATATTTCAATTTTATTAGCAATTTTCAGCTATTACATATTTTAATTTTTCTTGCAAAATGAAGCAAGTTGATTTTGTTATAGACATTCGTATCTTTGTCACATCACTTTGCAGATCCATATATTTTTGGAAACCATTTCTCGTTACTTCAACGCCACTGCAGTACCCAATGCATTGCATTTTAAATAGAATATTGCTTCATTAAAGATTCGGGATTTTTAATAATATATTTTAAACATTTTCTTTTCTTTTGTTTCGCTAAGGTATTGATGTCTATATATAACGTGAAAAAATTTAAACTTATAAATCATTTGTATCCAATAATTTATGTATTCAATATTTTTTCATGTTATGTAGACATCAGAATCTTAATTTTAGCTAAATGAAAAAAGAAAAAAAAAATCCTGCAATTTTTATTTGAAAACGTTGTAAACTTCAATATTTAACTTCTGAGCTTATAGTCCTATAAATTGCTAGCAAGTAAGTGAAGCTACAGAAATTCAGTTCCCAAGCATATTACTCGTATATAGTAAGAGCCTGATGATTCAAGTACATTTAGTTAGTTCTATTTTGTTAGAATTATCATATCTTTGGAAGAATTTTGAGTACTTAACAATCTTTATTGGAAAGTTAACGTTTCGGGAAGAATTGAATCAGCTTTACAAAGTCTGAATCAACTCTCTCCCTATCAAAACATCAACTCTCTTACAACGCCTGCCGCTCGTTATAATTTAACAGAAAATGTGTTAGTTTGCGTTTAAACATTTCTATTATGTATTTTTTTTTTTTTTTTTTTTGGCCAGTGGTTCTGCGGTAGAGGCAGTGCCTTTTTGCAGACCTAGTGCGATCCCCCGGCATTGCAATCACTCTTTCACGTGACACCACTGTCGACGGGATGCCATTGCCACGAGAATTCTGACGCCCAGTTTCCCCACTAGATGGAAACACTTGGGCTCTATTTGATGCGAAACAGCACTAGGAATTTAATTTTGCCAAGAAATGCTCCATGTCAAACGAGTACTTGAGGGATCTCTTACATGCCACATAAACATACGACATGAGCGCTGTCGATTTTCTGCATCTTGAAAATTTACCGACGATAGCTAGGCCCGAACTAGCGCCTTTGGGCGTAAGAAATCAGCGTCTAACCACTACATCTCTTTGTAGGCTGGTTTAAAGTTTTCTTGCTTGTATGGAAGAGAAAATGCGTTTTGAGAAAGCAGTTACAGAAAAGCCCTTTGCGAAACTTATTCGGGAACTCAATCTTCGGGAAATTATCTCAAAAACAAATTATTTTTATTTTTTATATAAACTGTCTAGACTTGAGACGAAAGACATAGCGAATTTCATCACTCAGAAACATCTATCACTTTCTTGTAACATCTTCACGTTACATCTTCTTTTCGCAAATTCATTTTAATAATTGACTGAGGATTATTCTAAAAGAGATAAAAAATTGAAATTCACTTCTTAATGGGAAATTTTAAAAGTGTTTCAACATTGCAGAATTGTGTGTCCATATTTATATACCAGTTATTCAGCAAAGAAAGTAAGTACAAAATTTTCATTTACCAGATTTCAACATCATTGATTATTGTATCAAAGTCTAGACGATAAGACCAGTGTTTGATATTTAACTAAACAAAAGGGCATAAATTTTAACTAGTAAGTAATGATACCTGCACTTAACAAAAATTAATAAAATGTATTATAACATGTTAATAAATTGGACATACTCTAAGGCAGTAGAAACCAACCACAAAAATTGTTTCACTTTTTATTGCTTTTACAGTATTCTGTTTATTATTACAGGGATAATTTTGATTGCGGTTGTGCAAATGAAAAAATACGGAAGTGATTATGTACAGTATTTTGTCTATCATTGCGGAGAGAATTTTGATTGCAATTGTAATTATGAAGCAAATGAAAAAATACGAAAGTGATTAAATACAGTATTCCGTCTATCGTTGCAAAGAGAACTTTGATTGTGATTACAATTATCAAGCAAAGAAAAAAAAAATAAGAAAATGATTATATACAGTATTCTGTCTAGCTTTACGGAGAGAATTTTGACTCTGATTGTGCTTATCAAGCAGATCATAATATACAGCATTCTGTCTCGTCATTAAAAAGATTTTTGATTGTGATTACAATTATCAAGCCAATGAAAAAGTACGTAAGTGTATTCTGTCTAGGGTTACGGAGAGAATTGTGAGTGTGATTATTAAGCAAATGAAAAAATACGAAAGTGATTACATACAGTATTCCGTCTATCATTGCGAAGAGAACTTTTATTGTGATTACAATTATCAAGCAAATGAAAAAAATAAGAAAATGATTATATACAGTATTCTGTCTAGTTTTACGGAGGGAACTTTGATTGTGATTGTGATTACCAAGCAGGTGAAAAAATTTGAAATTCATAATATACAGCATTCTGTCTCATCGTTAGAGATAATTTTGATTGTGATAACAACTATCAAGCAAAAGAAAAAATACGAAAATATTCTGTTTAGGATTACGGAGAGAATTATGATTGTGATTATTAAGCAGATTAAAAAATACTAAAGTGATTATAGTTATTTCAAAAAATAAGAGCATCACAATTATTTTTTAAAAACGAGTTGATAACAGTTGCGCATTGAAAGATGCAGGTATGATTGCATTGAAAATACTTATTGGTAAAAACACCTATACTATAATTTTGGTCATGAGCCAAAAAAGAGAAAAAAAATTCGTGGTACGAGTTTATTTTTGGAGGATTATATCAGTTTAAAATTATTATAGTTATAATGAAAAAGAAATAATTTTAAGATTTAATGCATAAAAAATTTTGTGAAAAACTGCGAAAACTTTTATTTCTTAAGTAGTACATTATTATTATTCATATGTTTTATTCAATTTATTGCATTTTTGATTGAATTAATAATTGATTGTAGGCAATTATTAAAGTGAAAAAAAAAAGCTTGCATCATTTTTGTAACACTAAGCTTTACCTCAGAGGAAATTATGATTATGATCATGATAACTAATTAAGCTATTCTAAAATTCGTTGCATTGTCATTAATCGACAGTTTTTGCAGTTATATTTAGAAGGTCTTATCAACCTCTTTTTATTAAATTAAAAATATTAACTACAGGCACAATATAGCAGGTATAGTTTCTCGGCATTTTTTTTTTAAATACAGTTAAGAAGAGATGATTTTTGTTAGACAAATTAACTGCTAAACATATTAAAATAATAGATTGATTGTTTTTGATTATAATCCATTTTAATTTAATTAATCCATTTAAATTTCACAGCATATTACATCTTTTTCAATTACCAGTAGATGTTTAAAAGTTTTGATAAGAAAAACTTATTACAGATAGAGAAATTTCAGTACCACAGTGGAAATTGTAAACACGACTTTTTTCACGATTAATACGTAGTACAGTAGAATCTCATTCATCCGGCTCCCGTTTATCTTAATCTTTGGTTAATCCACACACAATTTGAAGAGTTTAAAAAAACATGTATATATTCACTTAAATACAAATTTCAAATCATGATAGCAAGAAAGGAACTGTAAGTAAGTCAAAGATTCGACTTACTTTTGAATTTGATTGAATGTACAACTCTTGCATAAGTAGGCCAAAGATTCGCTTTTGGTTTTGATTGAATGTACAACTCCTGCATAAGTAGGCCAAAGATTCGCTTTTGATTTTGATTGAATGTACAACTCCTGCATAAGTAGGCCAAAGATCTGCTTTTGATTTTGATTGAATGTACAACTCTTGCATAAGTAGGCTAATGATTCGCTTTTGAGTTTGATTGAATGTACAACTCTTGCATAAGTAGGCCAAAGATTCGCTTTTGGTTTTGATTGAATGTACAACTCCTGCATAAGTAGGCCAAAGATTCGCTTTTGATTTTGATTGAATGTACAACTCCTGCATAAGTAGGCCAAAGATTCGCTTTTGATTTTGATTGAATATACAACTCCTGCATAAGTAGGCTTGCCAGACGTCCCGGTTTGACCGGGCAGTCCCGGGTTTTATACAAAATCCCTGTGTCCCGGCCGGTTTAATTCACAACCCGGAAAAAAAAATGAATTTGATTACAAATGACCAAAAAGGTCCAAAACTGTGAATGGTTATTTTGGATAATTACTTTATCGTTTGTATACGTGACTTGTAAAATTAATACCGGATTAGCTTGTTAGGATTTTTACAACTAGATAAAGACTAAAAGAAGTCCTACAAAATGAAAAGTATAGCCAAATATTGTTCAATTTTTTATCCCTTATTCAAAGTGTTTTTTCTAATTGAAATGAATTTTAAATATTTACATCTTGGAAGTAAAATGTTCCAATTTTACCTGCTTATTATGTCACTTTTTAGTACCCCTGTTTTAGGTTCATAATTTGTAACCATTTATTCGTAGCATTGAGAATAAACTGCCGATAAAATGCTCAAAAAATCATCCAAGGGTTTGTACCCATTTGAATACTGGCGATGTAGGGGGGGGGGGGGGGCATTCCGGTGTCCCGGTTGAACATTTCAGAAATCTGGCAAGTCTATGCATAGGTCGTAAAATGAATTGAAGTAATCTAACAAACAATATAGCGTACTTGGAGAATCAGTCCGACACAACTGCAACAGAACTATAAATGATTTTGTGCAAAACAATCTTATGTATTTTTTTTATATAAAGCACTGTTTTTTGTTCCAATAAAATACATAATTCTACCTATTTAATAATTATTTTGCTTACTTCCCATATTACCTGGATTATCCGGATTTTCGTTTATCCGGTTTGTCTTTGGTCCCAGTTAGTCCGGATAAACAAATTCTACTGTAAAGTAAGAAAAACAACGTTTGCATTGAAAAAGGCGTTCCCTGTAACGCCGAAACACGTGTGTGCTGTAATTGGCAAATTTGTGCTTTTTTTAACGTTGTTTTTCTTACTTTACTGTTCAGCACAAAGGTATTTATTTATCTTAAATTCTACTGCACTTAACAGTTGCTCAAAAAAACTAATAGCACGCTCAAGTGAGAAAACTTTGTATTGCAGTTCACACATTTCAACTCTATTTTGTCAAGCAAAGAAAAAGAAAAATGAAAATTGAATTTTTTTCTGACGAATTAAAATTTACACAATCAAAGATTGTAGCTAGATAAAAAAACAATGATTTTGAATTTTTTAAAACTTTTTTTGTCTTAGCATTTCAGTTTTCTTTTTAGATTTTTTTTTAAATACTAAAAATCAAACTAAAAGAGAACCCAATTAATTGTAATATTTAAAAACTTCTAGCATAAGACATGAAGCTCTCGTGGGGAAAAAATAATAATAAAAATAAAATAAAATTATCTATGCAATTAGAAATGTGCGCCATTGTAGTATTTAAAAAAATAATAATAAAGATACTATATAAAATAAAAGTGAAATAAAGCAGACGAAATAAAAATAAAAAACACGTCCTTTAAACTTTCGTATAAGAGATTCGTAAGTTTGATACGATTTGAAGAAGTATTATTTTTAATTGTGTCAACTGCATCTAAGATCCATTGGTAAGCGACACGACATTGACTTACCCGAGGATCACTGCACGAAAAGGGATGGGTCATGTGACTAGTTATCTACCAGTCACAAAGATAATAAAAGTATCGCATAACCATAGCAAAGTTAAATAAATAAATAAGCGAACTTGATTGCGCAAAAAAATTTCGGAGAACAGCATTTAACAATAGAGATTTTTACAATTTTTACAGTTTCCTTTGCAATTAACAATTTTTGCTTCCAGTAAAATTTTTAAAGTTACATTTTTCCTATCCTTTTCCAGATGAAGCAGTTTGACAAATTAACGAGAAACAACCAAAATATGCAGTCTGAAGGAAGTAATTTAAAAATAAGAACTTAATTTTTTTTTTCCATTTTTCACTATTTCTTTTGGTTACCGAGAAATAATTAATTAATCGTTTCTTCCGAAAAGAAATTTTTAAGACTGCAGACGATTACAGAAATTTAGCGTTCCTGTGGTGTTCTGAGAATAATAATTCAGTTAAAAAAATTCTAATTGCGTTCTTTTAGATAATACGAAGACTGCTTCATTCTTTCTTGGAAGAAATCAAGTTTAATATTCTAGACAGAGAAGGATTTTTTTTTCTTTAGGCAGATGTTTTTCAGAACCATAAAAACCCACGCGGCGAATCTCTTCTGAGTAAAAGGGAGCGCAAACCGATGTTTATTTTACAATCCTCCAACGTTCTTTTTTATTTTCGTCCGGTGGCAATACCATTTCTGCCGCAGCCCGCATGATTTGTTGATTGGTATTTAGGCTACCAGAGGGCTGGAAAAGAACAATTCCGATTTAGAAGTTTTTCTACGAATTCGAGCGGAGCTGGTTCGAATTCTTCGTGATCCTGAATTGGCCTGGTGCGATTTCGCGCCATTTAAGGACCACGGGATATTACGGTAGATTTCTTCGTGGAAGACCATTCTTTTACTGGGTCAGGGATTGTTGTGTTTTTGAACCCATAAAGTGAAAAAAGAAAAGAAAAAGCAGCAAGACGAAGGTAAAACGTTCTGGAAAGTACGATCATGGTTCCATGACCTTCTAAGAATGTTCAGTGTTTATTTTCTTTAGCAAAAATATTCGAAATGTCAGCGGTGTTGCTTTTTTGCATTGAGCAAAACATATTTTTCAGAGGAATATTTATTTTTAGCATTGTATTTGTGCATAGAAATTAAAAAAATAATTATAAAAAAAACTTTCAAATAGCTGAGCATATACATTGCCTACTCAGTTTTATGCTCGTCATGCAATATATTAAGTTTTAGGATAACTGTATAAATTTTTAAAATAAAATGCTTAATATAAATGTTTACATAAAGTTACTTTTAACTGATGCGTTTGTGTTCATAATTATTGAAATTCCAATTGAATAGAGTAATCTATTCTCTCACAAAACAACTTACAAAGACCCCAAGTAAATTAGATTCTTAGTTTTCTGCATGAACTTTTGTGAAAAACATGTCTGTAAAAATTGATATATAAATTCAAAATTTTCAGACACAACTTTTAAATAATATATTTTTAGCTGAGTAGAAGACGCATCTAATGATATACGTCCGTTACGGTGTAAAAAAAAAAAAAAAAAAAAAAAAAAAAAAAAAAAAAAACTTTTAAGATACTGTTTCTGGAAATCTTAAGAATTAAACTGCATTATTTAGTAATTGAGTCCATGTTTTCCATAAGATTCCTGCAATGCAGGGGTACCCAACTCCTTCCTGAGTTTCCTAAACTCAGGAAGACCTCTCAAGAGCAAGACCCTCTCAAAAGAGAAAAATACCCCTGAAAACAACCAGCCTAATTCTATATTAGCTACCAGGTAGTTTGACACTCTTGGCTTCCTTAAGAGATTTTCCATCTCCAGCTCAGTCACTTTCTTATTCCGGGCTGATGAGTGCTAATAAGCACGAAACTGCAGTCCTCGGATGGAAATGACTGAGCTGATGGTGTATTTCATGTATTTCTGCTTTAGCCCTGGCTAATGAGCGGTAATTTATTGAATATACCATGCCTTGCCTTCATTCTTCGAGTTGAACCAAACCATTGCTTCGGTCACTCGTCTGGCCTATGCTAATTCTATATTAGCTACCAGTTTGTTTGGCACTCTTGGCTTCCTTAAGAGGTTTTCCATCTCCAGCTCAGTCACTTTCCTATGTCGGGCTGATGAGTGCTAATAAGCTCGAAAGTCCTCGGCTGGAAATGACTGAGCTGGCGGTATATTTCATGTATTTCTGCTTTAGCCCTGGCTAATGGGTGGTAATTTACTGAATACAACCTAAAAGTTTCAGAGAAGCATTCTGCGCCATTGTGCGATCCTAAGTGGGCATCCCTGTGCAATGAAACGAAGGTTTATCATAGTTTGAGTCTTTGTATGGTGCATTGTGAAAAAATATTATAGATGTTATGCACTGTTGAATAAACACAATTTTTTTTCTTTCTTTCTTTATGTTTTTTTATTATTTATTTATTAATTTATCATTTCTACAACTCAGTTTAACTAAATAAATGAAACGAATCTTATAACTCAAAAATACTTGCATTTCCGAAACTAAACTCAGAAGCAATTTATTATAACAACCGACTAAACGAATATTATGAAACGAATGAATAAATAGAACAAGTGAATCTTAAAACTAAAAAATTTTACGGCTGAAGAGAAAAATTGTGCTGTTAAGGTAATATATTGTGGTTAAACAATTTGCTTTCATTAAAAATTGAAAGATTTTTTTAAAATGAAGGTCTCATTAAAGGATAATTCCAAAAATTCAACGATTTTTTAATGGCATTTTAATGTAATGATATTTTAAAACAGATATTTTAAAAATCAAAAGATACTATTAAAATTATCATTTTGGACACCAACTGCGGTTTCAACATTTCTAAAATGTTTGAGAAACATCAGTTTCTCCTACATTTTTTTCAACTTTTCACGATTAAAAACATAATGTTTGCTACGCAAGATTTTACTTCAATCATTGTTGAAGAAATTACTTAAAGGCAACAATATTTTTGCTTCAACCAAATATTTCTCACTTCATTATATATGAAGCACATATTTCGAACAGAATTTTGAAATTCAACCCGCTTTCCAACCCCCACCTCTATTTTGCTTTGAAGAATTCCGCCTCCCCTCCGAAATCCAGTTTCACTCATGATGACTAAATATTCAATTGCGATGAATTTGCTTTTATTCAGGAAGTCATTGTTTAGCGAGAAATTTGTAAATAAACTTGCAATTTACAAATTTGAAATTTGTAAAGAAATTTGCAAATATTAATAAATTGATGATGTGCAATGAATTTCGTATCCTCTGAGTCTGATTTCATTGACGAACTATGCTCATGCACATGTTTCAGAATTACGATAAATTTTTCATTCAGTTCGGAAAGTAGCTGTATTTATCACATAACTGCAGAGAGATATAACCAGGGCTGTAGAATTGGAGTCAGACTGATTTTGGGGTAAAGAAATCGAAGGTTAAGGCTCTAAAATTCTCGGATTCGTAGTCAGGGCTGGTCTTTTTCCCTCCGACTCTGCAGCCCTTTACATAACTACGGAATTTTTTTTCAATGCTTGAAAAAACTTCTTGGTATTTTTTAGAAGTATGAAATTTATTTAGAAATAGACAAAGACAGTGAAGACTTAAATTAAGATTAATTTCAATTCTGTAAAGCAACAATGGAAGGTGGCAGAGAAACTAGGATGTATTGGAGTTGGAGTTGGACTGATTTTAGAGAATAGGAGCCGGAGTCGGGAGTCAAAGATTTGAAATTCAAAGATTCGGAGTCGGAGTCGATCATTTTCTCTCCAACTCCGTAACCTTGAGAGAAACATGATTTGTGTATTTTTTTGATTTTTAAGATCAAAAGTGCTTGTAATGCATTTTAAAAAATTTAAAAAGTTAAATGACATGTTTTAATAATTACAAATGCCCTCCTTTTCCACGATGCTAAAATTTATTTTAAACAAAAAGTGTGAAAATAAGCTTGACTGAATTTTTAAGGCGTATTTACGATTTTCAATGCATGAAATGTTTGTTGAGGCGTTAAAAATATCTCTGGTTTAGTAAGCATGTCTGCTTACTAAAGAAAGAATTCCTCGCAACTCTGAAACACGTGAAAGCAGTTTTCATCATATTTAAGTCTTTATCACATTGTTCTTCTCTATGCTAATACAAGCCCATTGATATAATCCTTTTCCAATGCACTTGCGACCTCTCAAAATCCCCTGTTCCTTTCATTCCAATATCAGCAACTAAACCCTCCTCTTTACTCTCAAAACTCAATTCCAACCCTCACTCGTTGACATTATGCTGGTATTAAATAAGAAGTAAAACACTACAAAGGAAACTCAATGCGGATCAATTTTTCTAATCCATCAAGAACACCTTGAAAAGGTGAGAGACTAGCAGGGGGGGGGGGGATAAAAACGCAACGCTCCCATCTTGAGGCATCCTTGTTTCATCCACATCCTCTCTACTCTCCCCCTCCCTCTCCCCCCATTCTGTCTGTGTAGTGTTTCTGCCCTTTGTTGGCAAACAGCACGCGTCGTCTGGCATAGGGTTGGGTATCTCCCCACCGACAGCAAGACGCTTGTGGTTTTCTGGGATGATTATGTTCTTTTCCAGCTGTGGATCGTTTATCCCTACGACATTCTTACAGTTAAAGTCGCAGGGATTCCCGCGTCAGTGCTGTAAGGTTGAAAAATGTGGTTGAAATGCTTGTTTCTGATGTGTAATTCGTTTTCACATTCCTTTCATTCTTATGTATTGGAGGTTCAATTTTTCCTTTCGTCTACAAAAGTTGAGAAATAATCGCTAACTAATAGTTCGGGGGAAAAATCCGTTAAAAGCACAAATATGCATCTATCGAATGACTACAACCATAAGATCACAAAAAGGGGTCTTTTAAATCCTGAAATACGTGTCGAATGTTTTCCGCATTTGTGCTTTTAACGTTTAATTTCTTTTAATTTTATTTATTATTATTACATACTTATTTATTTACTAGAAAACAACTCGTAATGATATGACGGGGACAAACTGCCTTTTCATCAGATGCTTTGAAATATGACACGTTCCAATTAATATCTGTACCTCAAAGCCAGACTAACGTAAGTCGCATTTTCACTACTTTACAGGAGAGCGTAAAAACGTTTGTTTACTGCATACGAAGGTTGGAGCTCACGCTCTTGTAAAACTGGTCAATAAAGATAAAGCTTTTTTTTTAAACAAAATTACGTTAAAAAAAAGTCGACCACCGATGAGATGGAAAGGCTAACACCCGGTTTACTGGTGGAAATGGACGCATCTATCAGCTTTCAAATATACTACTTTTTTAAAATGAAATTACCGAAATTTAGCTGCTCCAAAAATTACGTAATGCCCTTACGCTAATCATTTATAACCTAAGATTTGGGTAAACACATCACGATAAAACTTATCAAAGATAAGCATAATGTGGTATTTTTATTTAGTTAGACAAAAAATAAAGAAATAGATATGAAGCAGTGAGAAGGTAAGGAATGTAAGTGGCAAAATTAAAAATTTGGAGATAACCAGTACAAATGGTAGGTGAACCTCTCCTCTGTCCTGGGGCAAGGGATAGCACTAGTAGCCCTGGTAGGTGCTGCTGTAGAGCATGATTTAGAAAAAAAATTCAATGGAAGTCTACCTAGGAAGTTATCTTTAAGCGCGTTTTACTCAAAACTTAAAAATGTCCACTTACATCCCTTTGCTTCTCACTACCTCATATGTAAATAAATAAATAATAATTTTAACAAACATTAAAAATAGATATACTCTTAAGAAGATCTGAAGTTGAGTGATCGAATAGTCAGTCTGGTCTATATACAGTGGCTCCCAAAAGTGTTCTGACACCTTGAAATTTTGTAGTAAAACCAAAATAACGCAAAACTGAATTCGAATGTGAAGTCCAATTTTTTTTCACACCATTCCTATGCTATTCTGACTAAAACCCAGTAGTTTGTTTTAGAATATTGCCAGATTTTATTTTTGAAATTTGTCAAAAAACGAAGAGACAGAAAAAATACGCCACAAAAGTCATCGTACAATGAAATAGTTTCGAATAAATTCATAATTAAAATTATCATATGTGGTTTTTTTTTTATTATTTTTGCATTGTAATGATACTGTAAAGTCATTTGCCTTTAATTTTTTGTGTATTTATTCCCTAATATTCTGCTTAATATTTTAAAATGGCAGGTATGCGTAAAAAACAACAAACACGATTCGAAATTTGATTTTTTCCATCACAGTAGCCGTAAATTGGTTTGAAATGTCTCTAAATTGGTTAATTTATAAAATTCTATAGTGAAGGGCTTGATAAAATGCTTTAAAGACAAGAATCGGATCGAAAACAAGGTAACAAAAGGTCAACTGGCAAAGTTAACAAAGCGTGATCGGAGCTTTACAGTTAAAAAAATTATGAAAAATGCACATTTGAGTGCTGAAAAAGTCTCTGCAGAATTGAATGAAACGTTTTAAGTTTAATTTTTACCTAAAATTGTTCGCCAAGTTCTCTGATTAGCTAGATTAAATGAGACCTCTTCCCGCAGAAATTTTCTTGTTCGTACGAAAAACAGTAAGCTTACACTTTCCGTCGTAAAATCAATGATAAATAAGCTCAAAACGTTTTGGAACAACGTCTTACTTATAGACGAAAATAAATTCAACATTTTGGGTTAAATTGTTGTATAATTGTAAATGAAAGAAAAAAATGAGGAATTTAATCTTAAGAACTTAGTTGGATCGATTAGTCAGGACGGTTAAGGTGTTCTTGTGTGAGGGTGCATCTCAGCATCAGGACTTGGAAATTTGGAATTTTTTGATGAAATAATGAATTATGCTGTTCATTTAAATATTTTAAAAATCAATTTAAAACTATTACCCCAAAATTTGGTAATCGGAAACAACTTTGTTTTTTATCAAGATAACGATTAGAAGCACACGTTCGCGTTTGGTGCCTCAAAATTTGTCCTTAAGCTTAGAAATATCGCCTCAATCGCTAGATTTAAATTTAATGGAACATATGTTTGGAGATATCTGGTGGCTAGATTACGAAAATACACTATTGAAACAAAAAGCGAACTAGAAACAGTAAGACTCGTAGTGCGGCTGAACACTTACTCAGAAAGTGCACAAAAAAAGAAAGAAAGAACAATGAAATCTATTCCCAGACGTTTAAAAGCTGTTGTTGTTACTGCATGATATCCTACTAAATAATAACTTAGTAAAAAGTTGGATTATTTACTAATTTTTTGACATTTTTTCAAAGTGTACGAAGACTTTTGTGAGATAAAATTTCCGGCACTTTTTGGTTTTTGATTTTTAAAAAATTAAGTTTTAATGTTTTATTAAAAATTTTCATGTAGTATTGTTAAAAATAGATCATAGATCTTATAATAAAATACCTATTCCGAAATTTTAATTCTAACCAATGGATAAGGGCCTATTTCATTGAAAGTCGTAGGTGTACGAACACTTTTGGGAGCCACACTACGTAGTAAATATTAAAGTGAATGTACAGCCACTTCACGTAGCGTTTTGGACGGATATCAACTATGAAATAAATAAAACAATTTCAATGGAATTTCATCATTTGTCTGCGTCTTAAGTATTAAGAGTTCTTGATAGAGCTTTCGTTGTGAATTTATATTTAAAAGGAGAAGTCGTGCCAATAAGGTGGCGACAAAGGTAATTGTATTTCTATTTCACGTGCTTTGGCGACAAATTCTAAGCCATACCTGCCATGCGGTGCATCCCTCAACCTATTTGGCATCCAGCCAAGCGTCAGAGTAATGGCGCCAATCGACTGTCGGTGAATTTTTGAACTTTCCTAAAGCACCGCTTTGCTGTTCCACATACTGAAAGAGTTCAGTTTCTGTTTTTCTTTAAATAGAATATTCTAAAGAGAGACCTTTAAAAATGGCGAACTATAAATATTCAAATCAGAGAAAGAAAAAAATGGATGGAAGGATAATTTTTCGTCAAATCGATAGGAATTAAAACAATTTCCTATTATAATTTTAAAAAATCCTAATTTATTAATATTTTCTTATTAATTTTAATGCATGGCTGCTTCCTGAATCTTGAAGAGTACCTCATAGCCAGAGTTGCCAGACGTCCCGGATTTCAAGGGACCGTCCCGTATTTTGAAAAATTGTCCCGCGTCCCGGGAAACTTCCATACAAGACGGTCGGGGAAAGTCCCGCATTCTAGCTAATTTGGTAAAATATTTATTAATTTATCATTTCTACAACTCAGTTTAACTAATTAAATGAAACGAATCTTATAAAAAAATAATATTAATAAATATTTTACCAAAATAGACATTATTTTGAGGGGAAAAAATAAAGTAAAGCAAAATATATGAAATTAAAGAGCAGTAAAAAAAATCATGTTGCTGCAAACGCAAAAATTATTTTCGTTTTAATTTGCTTTTTGTCTTGTCGGCAGACCATGAGGAGCCGAATAATTGCTTCCTCTTTGCTCATTGACTAATGTTGGAAATATATCTCTGCGCATGCGTCGTCAATCGCAATGAAAACAATTTTTATACTTTGATCGGCGACATTTTGTGAGGTTTAATGCTATTGAGTTTTTCAGAATAATCATGAAGAGACGTTCTACAACGGGAAGCACCCCTTAAAAATACACCGTATCCAGTAATTGCCCTCAACCTCAAAAATACCCCCCGCTCCTCTTTTCACTTTTAGAAGCCTGTTCCGCATTTACTGTTCATAAATCTGGCAACCTTGCGCAAAGCACAACAGGATGTGCCAGACGTCCCGCATTTCAAGGGACAGTCCCGTAATTTGAAAAATTGTCCCGCGTCTCGGTTAACTTCCATGCGGGACGGCTTAGGTCCCATATTCAAACAAATAACAATATTTTACAATATGAGACAGTATTTTAAGGTAAAAAAAAGTATAACGTTCGTTATACTGCTTGCTTTAGTCTTTAAGTTAGAGTTCCTCCAAAAAGTTCTAACCCGTAAACATCTTGAGAGGAATCTTTCGAAAGCTATTAAAACATGAATGTTTATCACCCCTTAAAATTTCACAACAAGGAGTAAGTGCCCTCAACGACAAAAATATCCCCCCCCCCTTTTTCATACTTAGAAGCCTGTCTCGTATTTACTGTTCTTAAATTTGGCAACCCTGGTCCCAAGGTACAATAGGATGTTGTACCTAGGGACAGTTTGGAATTCTTACTTTAAATGGCTGGCACTATTTTATTTTCAAACTGTCTGAATTTAAAATATATATACATATTGCAGAGAAGGATTCTGGGACGTTTAAATGTGACTTTTTGATTTTAAATTTGATTTAAATAACTGAAGTTAAAAATTAAAGTATGAAAAGTGTCGAAACGTACAACACTCTCTCCTACTTTATTTTTGGAATGAATTCATCCTCCGTTGAAATTTTTCTCCATCTCCCAACCCTCCAGGTTGAAAACCCCTCTGTTAAAGGGTTATTTTTTGCTTTTGATTCAAGAGTTGCAATCAAAAATGCTGTTTCACCCACGGATGGATTCTACATTAGAAATGAATCATTACTTTTCTTTTAACTAATTCTCGAAAAACATGGTTTGGGAGGAAACTGTAGAAGTTTGAAATATGATTTTAAAATCTAAATGCTCTGCAGACTCTTTGAGAGAAAAGTTTAAATCCGACATTCCAGAATACCAAATTACTGAATATTTAACTCCCTAAAAACATCATATCATCCTAATTGAACCATTATTACTCTGACTTAACATTTTCCAACCGAGTACTTGGCGCACTGCCAAGTACTTCGCGTCTCGTGAAATAAAAACGATAGAACTTATTTCTCCGAAGTTGATTCTTGAATTTCAAATTCGCAAAGGATGCAACAGAGGCGCCTGAAGCTATTTCTCATTGATGAGAATTATTAGAGAACAAGGGTTTCAATTTAGTACTCGAGTTTAAAATTTATTTTGATGGAATGCAGTGAGTGACAGCTGTTTAAAAAAAAAAATTATCTGTCATCAAAATGTGTCGCAACTGTTCGTAATTTTAAATTAGTCACTTTTTTCATTCATTCAAGGGTGCCTGCAGGGGAGGGCGCAAGTTACGCCATCACAATTTATGGGGGGATTTTTTATTTTTTAAAAACATTTTTATTTAAAATTTATTTACAAATTATTTTTTTTTGTTTGACACTTATTTATTTAATATTTATTCATTGCAAAATTATTTATTTTATTTCATTCTGTTTATATTTTATTTTATTTATTTATTTAGTTTGTGTGTGTGTGTGTATATGTGTGTAAAACGTTTAAAGCAATAAATAAAAAAAATGAATTTAAAGAAATAAAACAAACAAAAAAAGAACTAAAAAAATAAAAAGGGAAAGAGGGTTGCGATTTTTTGGGGGAGGGAGGGGCAGGATTTGCGCCATTTAACTTGGGGGGGAGGGGGGGGCGCCTCTGCATTGATTGCACTTTTTCTTCATAAATAAAAACTTTGGCTTTTGATGTTGAACATTTGAAAATAAGGAATGAATGTGTACAAATAATTATTTTTACTCAAAAAAAAAAAAAAAAACTTATTTGTACATGTTGCGGGTGTAACAGTACGGTCATGCCAGAGACACATATAAGTCCTTACATTTTAAATACAGGAAAACTTTTTAGAGAGTTGATCCTTCATCTCATGATACATAACGGCTCCTAATTTTTAAATGTATGAAAATTAAAAGATAAAGTTTTAAATTTCAGGAAAAAAGTGCAAAAATATCACACTCGTACACAAAGATTGGGTACGATACAACAATGCACGTATTTCATTTATTTATTTTTTTTTATTGTTGAAAAAATAAGTGCATATTTAAGTGCCTCTGTTGATTTTACTTTTGTGAGTTTCTTCAAAATTCTTACAAAAATGCAAATAAGGAAGACAGATCAGAGACAAAACACTTAGCATAATTTCATTTACAAAAATTCTTAGCATCATTAAAAATTGTAGCATTAGGCAAACAACTGTAAAAACACTTAAGATGATCTGTGTAATGATAGTTTAAAAATTCAGACAACGATTAAAGTTCTGCATCAAGTATTTTGAGCGGTTCAGATGAAAAGAAAAGCGTCCAAACCCAGAGAATGAATACACCAACCAATGTACACAACCAGAGAATTTTCTATTCGCTTTCTTTCTACATCAGATGAAAATTATTTCAGCCAATTAATCCAAGAAAAATGATTTCAAACCTTATTTTTCAAAAAAAAAAAAAAAAAAAATCTTCATTTACTGGGGGGTGTTCATTAACTGATCTGTAAATCCTAAATTTTGTTCTTTGGGAAGCTAAAATATTATTTTTTTTTACAAGCAATATCTGCGTATTAATTTAGAGGAAATTTCTGTGCTGTGTGATTTATTCTTAATGATTACCTAAAAACTTAATGCATAAGTTGTGAAATAAGTGTTTTTCAAGTAAAAGAAATCGGGGTAACACACAGAAGTCTGCCATCTTGTCTAATTTGAGAAGAAAAATTCTTACTTACATTCGTATAATTTATTACTAACATTCTTAGAATGTGGGTTGCATTTAACGTAGAGAAATTGTAACGATTTTTGAGGTGATTTTTTTTTTGGCAACAATTCATGTTTGTCTATATTTTCTCTTGAGTTACCTTGTTTTCATTATCATCTGTGCTCAACTGTGCGTTTTACGTTTTCTACTGCAAATTGATTTTTCTTACACTGATATTTTTGGTTTACCCGCAGTTTCTCACCGATATTTAAAATTTCCTCCTCCTTAACTATATCAAAAGGTATGATTGAAACTGAAAACAGGGGGAAAAGGAACTTTCATGTTAGCGAAACTGGGGGCACACCATATTTTTATGCGTATGTTTTGAAAACTTTTGGCTCTGAGCCAAATTTTAGCATCGTATAATGTTGCTTCCTCATTGTTTAGAGCCAAATGAACATTTCGTCAAAAATCATTCCTTCCTAATTTTGCGCTCTAAATCCTTTATTTTATTGCAGACACAGACATTTAATCTTGAAAGAATTAAAAATAAATCGGTAGATCCGTAGTCACTTCAAAACTCCATTGATGGGATTCTCGAGTCACGTGACTACTCCAGGACGACGTTCCTGAGAGAAGCTTAACGTAAAATTGATTATGCAAACGAGACGATCGCTGAAACGAAATTTCGAGACGAGCAATTTTGCTACCAATAAAGCACCATTTTATTAATTTATATATTTCATTGCGAAATTATTCTTTGGTTAATTATCATTGAAAACCGATTTCTACTGTTTTATAGGTGAACGATTTTAATGCAAAAGGCATAAAACATCCAAATTGGTTCTTTTCGCTGTATCAGTTATCGAATTGGCATAGTTCCAAGAAGGAGAAGGATTCACTGCTCTTTACGTTAGGAACATCACGTGACGGCTTCTCTCTTGGCTTGTTGCCAGGCGGGTTTTCCCGCCATTCGCAGGGAAGTGAACATAAAGGATTTACACAATTTTATTCATCGGCCATTTGCCTCCCATGGAAAAAAAAAAGAGAGAGAGAGAACGTTTCCAATGCAGTTCTACATACCATAGACATTAGACGGAACATTTGCGTGGGAATGCATTAGTCTGGCACAGACTTGTATGAAAAATTGGTTTTACAGTATTTTTCTGCATTTGGCTAGTGATTCATTGGTTTGTTGAGCTCAGAGTATAAGATTTTAATGGCACGTGGGTTTTACGGGATGACTTTGTTTGGATTGAAATGCGAACATAAAAAAGCACGCAATAAGTTTTCTAATTACTAATTGCTCTTTGCAAATGGTTATTTATTTCAAAGTTTTCTGTAAAGTTTTTGCAACAAGAAGCTTTTAGTAGCTTCGAAGCTAAGGGATGAAAAAGTAGAATTTTTGTGCGATCTAATAAGAATCTAAATATCAAGTGGATATGCATAAGAAGTTTGGGGAAGTAGAAAGCTCCATTAGAACACATTAGTTTCCCATCTCTAATTATGCAATTAGACATCCCTATGTTCAGGGTCGATTTCGTAATTCCGGCAAAACCAATGACAACTTCTTTCTACTTTTCAAAATTCTTATGTACTACAATTACTTTTTCCCTTGTTTACACGATCAAATTCTTTAATCGCAAAACTCCACAAATCGTTAATTTTCATTTCGCATTTAAAAGATCAAGTATTAGAATTAATTATTTTTAAACTTGAAACGATAAGTTATTTATCTATTCCTTTGAAAATTAGATAAATGAGTAAAAACTAGAAGCTATTTCTCAATCGAGAAATGGTACTAGTAGCTCTAGCAAGTGCTGCTTTGACACTACTAAGAAAAGTTTTTAATTGAAGTCTACCTGTAGTTTGAACTTCGTCTACGTTTTGCTCTAAACTTTAAAAAAATCATTTACATTTTTTTAAACTTCCCAATGCTTTTAAGCTTTTCATTGTTTGCTTACTTACATTTTGCCATAATGAACTTTGTTGTCCCTAAAATCTGCCTCCCTAGGCAGTGGTACAGATCGCCTACCCCAGGGTCGGACCTGGTGGCGGACCGCCACATAAATACATAGCAGTGACCAAAATATTTTTTCTGGGGGGGGGGGAAGCATCATTATGAAAATTTAAAGCGGAAAAAAAAGAACTTTGTCAAAAGCATATGAACTTTTCAATGGAAAAAATGAAGAGGTCAGCATTACAGCCACCAAAACAGCCTCAAGCTGTGTGATGGAAGAGTCTCAACTATTTCGCGTATGTAACAAATCTGAATTTTGAAAGTTAGTCTTATTGTCAGTAAAATACGGTATTAATTAATGAACAGCATTTGCAACAGATGTGGATTTTCTCAAAAACAGTTTTTCTTGCATATGAACATGAAATTAAGGCTGAAAATAATTTTCCCAAAAAGCTTTGCCGCCATTTGGAAATCGCGGATACAGAGACAGAAAAATGTTTTCATTGAAAATCTTTTGTAAAACTTAAATATTGTGAGAAACCTTCTAGATTACTTTCAATGAAAAATTTGCTTCTATTACATGTATTACATAAAAGTTACTGGGTTAAATGTGTCTTAAAAATTAGTTTTATTAAATTATTTAATTTTTTCACCATTTGTAATTCTTTGCTGTTAAATTTGACGGTTTATTTTGTAAATATATATAAAAAAATATGATTATTTTTACTACAAGTACATAATTATTTATTATTGCTGTTGTTATTATCATCATCATCATAACAATAATTTTATTTATTTACTTTTTGAATTTTTTTCTCTCCAAATTTTGGAGATCAGATAGCTGCTTTTATACGTGCGATACGGGAAATGGAAACGGAACCGATGGTTCATCTTTTTGTTTGAAATGTATCATGCCGCTCAGATAACATAAAGTTGTCAGTGAAAAGGTTGTAAGGAGGCAATTAATTGAGACGAATCCGTGGCCTATTTTTCTCCGCTTCGTCTTTGACTGACACCTTGCTTCGCTGCGGGAGAAATGGCATATTTTTCTCGGAACAAGGAAACTTGTTTTGCCGCTTCGCTTCATTCTAAGCAGTGGTTACTTCCTGTACTTCCTCTTTTCTCCGTTTTTCGGAACTTCTGTTTTCTCAAAAAATTTCCTCCATTTGCAGAGCACAGGTTTCTTCTTTTTCTTTCCATTCTTAGCGAAATAAATATATATATTTATATATAAATTCCAGACACAATTCTACGTCATTTAACGGTATTGAGGCATTCTTTTTGTTTCGTTTTCTCGCTGTTTGTTTTTGGTTAAGATATTTTCCCTGTTGTTTTCATTTTTCCTTCTCTGTGCACTAATTATGTATGAATGAAGTGATATAAAAACTTTTTTTGAGCAATCACGATTGCTTATTGCTTTCATTTGACTGTTTTGATGTCCTATGATTTTATTTTCCCACCGCCACCCTTTGCAGCGACCATCGTCGACCGGCTACTCACGATGCTGTTCCTATAGTAAAAGCCGTCTCCAGGGTTCATCCATATCCTACACACACGCGCATACATACACAACTACACATACGCACACACGCACACACACGCACACAAACACACACATACACCTACACACATACACAAACACATACACACACCTACACATACACACACAAACACATACACACACCTACACATACAGACACAAACACTCACACACATATACACACAACTACCCACACATTCATGCATGCACACAGACACAAACACATATGCCTACACACACATACACATACCCCTCACACACACATTCATACACACAACTACCCACACGATTATGCCCGCACACAGACACAAACACACATGCCTACACACATACACATACCCCCTACATACAAACACACATACTCCCCCACACACAAACACACACACTTACATACACACACTTATGATAGCGAAAAACATAATTTGAATTCAAGATGTCAAAATTCAAAATATTTTTCCATTTAAAAAAAAAATCAGTTACTCGTATATTTCAGTAGTAAGTGGTATGAGTGCAGTAAACTGATAATTTGAGTACACAATATCTTTTATTACATTTGAAGAAGGATTTAATGATATACTAACGTGATATACATTTTAAGAACATTTTAATTTTTTTCTTTCTATTTTGGAAACCTCTTTTTTAAGTTTCTTCTGTATGTAGTGTACATAGGAAAAGGTATTGCATTCGTGAAAATTTTCGAATTTAGACGGATTTGAAGTTTTTTTTTTTGGAAAATGCTTATCTTTGTGTGTGTCTGTATATGCGTTATCAGTGTTTTGTGATCGCTCTAGACCAAAAAATACTGCATGAAATCGAACGAAATTTTGTGCACCCATGTATTCCAATGCGATTTGCTGCCAATCAGTTTTTGGCGTCAATTCCTTCAAGCAGAATAGAGCAATGGAGAGTTTTCAGTTACACCTCAGACAGTAACGAGCAGATTCAGACAAAAATTTGCCCATAAGTAGATTTTATAGGGTTCCGGTGTTAATTTAATTATGGCCAAAATAGCTTAAGGAGGTGGGAAATCGACATTTTTCTCGTTGTTTGTGACTAATGCCACAAGAAGAAAAACAGGACAAAATGTACAGCATCGAAAAGGATAGATCCCGATTCATTTTTTGCGTCAATGTGCGTTTTCTCGTTCTTTTTGACTGACCTTAAAATGTAGGGTAAGGATTTTAGATTAAATTTGTTATGCAAGTAAAACTGTACAGAAGTAGTCGCTGATTAAATGTTGGAGGCTTTCTAAAGAAGCAGATTTTTGTCATTGTTTACCCAATTAAAACCACATTAATTAAATCAACAATGTGAAACATGAATTAAATTTAAATGCTTTCACTTGTGATTTTCTCAAGAACGGTTAAGAGTTAGGGATCGAGCAAGATATTAAAAAAATCGAAATTTGCCAAGGACTCCATTTAGCCTTCCGTTTCATCTTCGTAGGACTTGAAGGACCGAATATAGCAATTAGAAACAAAATTAGCATTCTGTTTTGATTTTGGTGGTGAAAACATACTCGTACATTTAAAACATTGGTACCAATCAGAAGCGCGATATTTTCAGTGAAATCTTTCAAAGATGAAATTTGTTTTTTTCTTGAAAGTTATATATGTAGATGTCATATCATAATAAATTTTAGTAAGTTTTGAACAAAATTCTAAGTCTTTCACTCGATTTAATTTCTAGCAGACGATCGGAGAAGTGTAAATGAGTTAATATTTTTATGTTTTGCTGTCTTCTATTTGAAAACAAATAAAATGTTTATAATTAATTGAAGCTAGACTTTAAAGATGATTTTGAATTTTCACTCTTGATTTTGCTTTTGCGGATAGTGAAGTACGAAAAGAAAAAAAAAAGCTTGTAATTGGTTAAATGTTTTATGTATTTTTTTTCCTTAACAAAATTAAACACCAGCAAGCATACTCAAAAAAAAAAAAAAAAAAGAAAACAAAACAAAAGAAAAAAAAAATTCATTTAGTAAAACTTTATAATTTTGTACGTAAATGCAGCTAATACAAAGTTATTACTTTTTTTTTTTTTGCCTTTCACAAATCTTAATGCAACAACTACCTTTTTAGGAAATAAAAGAAAACTACTTCAAGCCATGAAACACCGCATTTTTTTTCATTCATTCATTTTTTCCGAAATCTAACATCTAAAAGCTTTGCATTTTTTGAAACATTTTTAAATTTTTAAAACCCACCAACCTTAAATATGCTAATCCTTCCTTCCCGCGTAAATTACGCTCTTTTACGAACCGAGTGTCAGAGTAATGAAAACATACTTACAGTAAGTTAAAATACAAGTGATAACTTTTTGCGTTTCACAAACCTTAATGCAACAGCTATCTTTTTTGCGAAATAAACGAGAACTACTTCAAAAAATAAAACATCCTGTTTTATTTTATTTTTTTAAATAATTTTTTTTCCGAAACTTCGTATCACAAAGCTTTGCATTTTTCGAAACATTTTTAAATTTACGAATTCACCTACTTAAAATATGCTAATCTTTCCCTCCCCTGTAAATGAAGCTCTTTTACGACTCAAATATCAAAGTAATGAAAACATACTTACAGTGAGGTAAAATTATACAAGAGAAACTTTTTTGCATTTCACAAACCTTGATGCAACAACTATTTTTTACGAAATAAGCGATAACTACTTCAAGACATATAACACTCTGTTTGTTCTCATTCATTCTTTCTTTCCGAAACCTCAGCCTCAAAGCTTCGCATTTCGTGAAACATTTTTAAATTTACGAAATCCACCCACATTTCTTTCCCTGTAAATTACGCTCTTTTACAAACCAAATGATGAAGTAATGAAAACGTACTTACAGTAAGTTAAAATTATACAAGTGTTTTTATTTTTTCGTTTCACAAACCTTGATGCAACAAGGTTTCTATAAAATAAACAAAAACTACTTCAAGAAATAAAACACCCTTTTTTTTTCATTCATTCTTTTTTTTTTTTTCTAAACTTCATATCGCAAAGTTTTACATTTCTCGAAACATTTTTAAATTTATCAAATCAACAAACCTTAAATACGCTAATCCTTCCTTCCCCTGTAAATTACGCTCTTTTGCGAATCAAACGTCAAAATAATGAAAACATATTTACAGTAAGTACGGCATTCACATTCTGCACATCGGATAACAGGTGATTTTTAAACTTCGAATAATTGTTCCTGTTACCCAAACATAATTTTATGTTCGTTGCAGTTGCTAGGCACTATCATTAATCCTATTATTGTAAAAGTTTCAAAGATATCTTTTGTTGGTTTACATTGCAGGAATACTTACATGAAACTACGGACTAATCAAAGTAGCAATCGCATTTAATGTACTAACCAGGGTTGCGGAGTCGGAAGGAAAATGACCGACTCCGACCCCGACTCCGACTCCTGGATTTTGAAACGCCCGACTCCGACTCCAACTCTGACTCCGACTTCGAATTTTTTTAATTGTATTTTTTTAACTCCCTCTCTCCCTTCAGGATAAGGGGGAAAACCCTAAACAGAGATTGAAATATTAATTCCTTTTAATGAAAATTTCGCATTTTGTTTTTTATTGCAAACCCAAGACGCATACAACGTTAAAAATTCAATTTAAAAATCAAATTTTCCAATAGTTACGAGTCAAAAAGTGAGATGACTTAAAAATCCCTTTTAAAAATTTGAAAAGGATTACCTGTAATTTGGCTCCCTTAATTGTTTAACAAATAGATATTGATCAAATCGTGTGCTTTCAATTTTTGAAAGCTGTAACTTGCGAGAAAAAAAAGCTTTTTTTTTAAAAAATCAAAGTTCTTGAGAAGGGGTGGTTTGCCCCGGGTGACACCCATCTGATAGATAACACCCAAAGTTAATTTCAGAGTTTATAAAAAATATAAGTACTTTAATTTTGAAAAATTTGGCGAATATATTTTAAATTATATTTTATCAATAAAATTTCAACGAAAATAGGGCACACATACGTCAGGGCCTAATTTTGCACAAAATGCGGCGGTATACAAATTTGTACGAATAGCTTTTACTATACCTATATTTCTTCTTCACTAAATTTTTAATTTAAATTTTACTGGCTGCTTTAGAATTAACCTTAATATGAAGATTTTAAGATTAACTGCAATTATTGAGTGTTGTAATCAAGAAATCATTTACACTTATTTTGTTCCATACTTTTTAGTGAGAACCAAGCTTATTGAAATAGTCTTAATAAAGAAAAAAAAACATTAGATTATTTCATCGAATCTTTTGGATTCGTGCTTTCGCGCCAGAATTTCTTTGAATCTGCCGAACACCCTTAAACGTTTCAATCTTGGCTACGGGCGTCGAATTACTAATTTTTTACGTTTCTTTTACTATTTTTTAACTGAGATCGGACAAAACACTATATTTCTATTTTAATTTGAAAGTGGTTACTTGAAAATGCAACAAAACCGTTCGCCGACAGTTACTATTAGTTAAATTAAAAAGCAAGCAAACTAGGGGGCGGCTGCAGAAAGTTCGGTAAGCACTCAAGCTAGCTGATTGCCATAATGGCAGTTATTTTCGCTTTAGTATCTTTTTATACAGATAATCGAACCAATTGGAAGTCAGTATTTAAAAAATGCAAGTAGAGTCAGTGAAAAGGAAAGAAAAAAAGATGCCCGAAGTCGGAGTCAGCATGTTTTCTAACAACTCCGACTCCGACTCCGACTACTTTACTCCAAAATCAGTCCGACTCCGACTCCACAGCACTGGTACTAACTACATTTATTAAAACACAGAGGATCGTATTCATAGGGTGTGGTTTTAGGATTCAAACCCTCTCCGAAAATGTTCCAATTTATTCCAAAAAAAAAATCATACAATTTTTTTTTACTAAAATTTTTTATTACTATTTTTTATTTATTTATTTCACTTGAAATATAAAATCACTGTCATTGATGAATTGCACGAACTCTGCTTTATCTGCAGTATTGATTTTTATTGGAGTTATTGCCAAGATCATTTCTTATAAAGAAATATAGCATTTCCTTCAGATTATAAATCCCTGACGCTAACAAAAGCATCAAAATTCGTTGAAGTTGAAAGTAACAAACTCTATATTTAATATCCTCTTATATATAATATCCAATGATCGAGTAACGCTCCTGAAGTCATCAACAATGAAACTTGCGCCACGTAATGATAATATGATAACATATTTTGGTAATGTTTAACCTGCAGGGAAAAGCTTTATTGTGACAAGGCTGAACTGGATACGGTATCTAAACTGCTTTGTTGGTAAGACTGCGTCATTTCAAAGGAATGAAAAAGCGAAAAAGTGATCGACAATGAACGCTATCTACCGAAGTGTAGGGTTATGGGTTAATACACTGGAGTTGGGGTTAAATTTTCAACCATCAAAATATCATCGAACAGGCCATTGCTTCGGTCAAATGTAGAAGCAATTTTCACCCGTCATATCTTTACGGGCGATTTTCTAGTATTTTATAAGTGTCAAAAATATATAAATTTAAGAATTGTTACTTCGAATGCTTTATGAGTACACGCATCTATACTTTTGAGTTATCTTTACTAATAATAAAGCTGAAAGTCTCTCTGTCTGGATGTCCGGAGGATGTCTGTAGGATATCTGGATCTTTGTGACGCGCATAGCGTTTAGACCGTTCGGCCGATTTTCATGAAATTTGGCACAAAGTTAGTTTATAGCATGGGGGTGTGCACCTCGAAGCGATTTTTCGAAAATTCGGTGAGGTTCTTTTTCTATTCCAATTTTAAGGACAAAATTATCATAAGATAGACGAGTAAATTACGAAATTATCATAACATGGAACTATAACATGGACACAAGCCAATTGGCGAGATACGAAATTATCTTAACGTGGAACTGTAACATGGGTACAAGCCAATTGGCGAGAAAATTCACCATGCATTATTTGTAAATATACAGGCGAACCAAAAGATCTTTCAATTTTTCTATTACAGGCAAAGCCGTTTTTAATTGGAGAAAAGTTATGTAGTATTCATATTAGATTTTCTTTCTTCATTTAATAGATACCATATCGTCTATATTTTCTCAAGTTAATAACTTTCAATGTACACCCTCCTCATTTAAATGACCTACTGCAACAAAAATCGATCGAATATAAGAATGAAATAAAAATTTATTCACCATATAAATGTCACGAAAAATTTGTTTGGTAAAATCCTCCGTAAACAAAAGCTCTGTATTACAGACAGTATAAACAGATAAATATCTATTTATGCAAATTTAAATAGTAGACGGAAAAAAATGAAAACAAACAAGGATGAAACAAAAAAATCATTTGAGCTAGAAATATAAACTAATTATTGTTAGTGTCTTACTCCTAATCTGCGCAGTACAAGTGCATAAAAAATGAAAGGAGAGGTGATTTAGAGTTGTTAGCCTAAGAATATGCAAAAACGTGTGGGTGAAAAAGCAAAAAATGCACAAGAAAGATTTTCAAAATTGAGTAGGGTAAAGAGTTGTAGGAATAAGGGATTAAAGCAAGGGGGAAAACTGTAAATATCTCGCTTCTAATCTGCAAAGTGCAAAAGTAGGAAAAATATGAACGGATAGATACTTAAAGTTATAAATCAGGGAATGTACGTAAAAAAGTGGGTAAAATGAAAAAAAGTGTGAAATATTTTCAAAACAAAACAAAAAAAAAAAAAAAGAAAATGAGAAGCAACTTATTTATCTTTAACTTCACTTCTTCTTTTTTCTTAATTTGGAAAGAGAAATATTTACATCATCTAACTCTTATTTTAAATTATGACCATTGAGTAATGACACTACACCATAAACATACATAACTTAATTGTTGTAGCAAACTTTATTTTATATTCATATAAATTGTTATTTATTATTTGTCGTCTGCGTTTATTTAAAACTCAATATAATTTTTTTACTTGCTTCAACGTTTATTTTTACTCTGTTGTTTCTTACTTCTCCTTCGATCATACATTAATAATTGAGTTACTCTGCGCGAACATAATCTTTATGTGTTTGTGTCGCAAATACGTAGCACATGTTTTTCAGGATTATACCACATTATTATCACAAGAATGGCCACTATACAAACATATAAAAGTTGTGTTATTGTTTTGTTTACAAAGTCTAAAAAGTTACTTTTAATTGGTATGTTTTTTTTTTAAATAAGTAACTTGTCCAACTGCTTTTTTTTTTTTTCTTTTTTTAGAAAGTAAAACTTAAATCACCTAACTCTCGCATACAATTATGATCATTCTGCTCTGAAACTACAACATAAACATACATGTGTTTGCCGTTGTAGCAAATTTTATTTTATATCAATATTAGTTGTTGTTTATTATTTGTCGTCTGTGTTTATTTAAAACTCCAATACCGTATTTCTACTTACTTCTACTTTCACTTTGTTGTTTCTTACTTTTCCTCCGATAACCTATTAATAAGTGAGTTACTCTACACAAAGATGATCTTTATGTGTTTGTGTTTCAAATAAATACTATGTGTTTTTCAGGACTGTACCACATGTTTATCCCAAGAATTGCCATTATACAAAAATATTAAACTTGTATCATTATTTTGTTTACAAAATTTAAGAAGTAACTTTTATTGTTATGTTTTTTAGTAGCTTATTTCAGGACTCGGGTGAATAATCTTGTGAGCGGCGTGACTGTAGTAGGAATGGGGAAAAAGCAAAGTCATGCCAACACAAAAACAAAAGAGAATGAAACATCACTGTAAACAATAGGCTTAGAAATATCACTGTAGCATGAGATACGTTCTAGTTGTATTTCTCAGCTGAAGAGGATTCTGTACGTGAGTCCAAAAGATTGGCTACGAATTTAACGGCAAATTAGGATCTTAATGTATTGAACTTTTAAATGTACAATCACTGGGTTGTATAATTAACTAGACTGCTGGCTTCCGTTGGATGAACATTTCTTTGATGGTTCGCAGAAAAACATATTTTTGCTCACTTTATTCGCTGATCAAGTATATCGTATACTTAAAGTGAAAATAAAGTTCAAATTTAGTTAAATTTGATTGAATCCAACTATGATCACATCATTTTCTGTATATGGTAACCTAAAACCGTTTAAATTTGGATATTTGTTCTGTTAAAACATTTAATGTGAGCGGTGTGTGTCCTTGATAAATTTGTAGTCTCAAAATTTGTGTGGTTGGCAACTCAGCAGTTCACCATAGGTACGGGTAGAAATTGGAGAAAACCTTCTCCTTCACTCTCGTGTTCAAAGTATGAAGGTGGAGATAACTGGTGACGCCGTCTCTCGATGGTTATGCCAGTTATTGTCGTTCTGTGTTAGGGACAATAATCATGATCACATACTCAGAGACCTTTTACAAATAGCCATTACTTTTGCAAAAATAAAAAAGGTTGAATATCGAAAAGATAAAGTGCCTTCTCGTTTGAAAGCGAAATTTTACGTCATTTAATCAAGCATCTTTCTTTCAAACACATTACAAGTTTATATTCAGTAAGTTGAACCTAACCACTGCTTTGGTCACTCGTCTGGTCAGTGCTAATTCTGTATTAGCTACCATTTCGTTTGGCACTCTTGGCTTCCTTAAGAGGTTTTCCACCTCCATCTCAGTCACTCCCTATGCCGGGCTTTTGAGTGCTAATAAGCTCAAAACTGCGGTCCTCGGCTGGAATTGACTGAGCTGGTAGTGTATTTCATACATTACAAGTTTGTTGATGGAGCAGTAAATGCGTTTGATACAGTTTTTTTTTTTAATGAAACTTCTTTTCACTCTTCGAAATATGATTTCTGATTCATAAAAGTGCTTTCATGAATAAGATAAAATTACATTGATGACTCAAGCTAAATTAATATTTTGATCATCAATTGACCTGTTGATCATCAATGCTAAAATAAAATCCAATTGAGTAGAAAACCTGGGGATTCATTGATCTCGTGAAAATCGCTTCTCATCAAACAAGTACGAATCATTCATTCCAGTCATATATCTCAGGGTCTACATTAGAAGTAAGAGGTCTTGCAATGGTAGTCTATATCTTTAAACTGCATGTTTTAATCTTATTTATTCTGTTTACAATGGGGAAAAATACCATCTTAATCGGAGTTCAACTAAAAACAACAAATAGAAACTAAGCAGAACATCCTCCAACATACAATTATGAAACATTTATTTTCTACACATAAGCTTTTCAGCAAAATACATATTTCAGTCTAACCTTGGATATAATTCAGTTAATAAAAATTCAGGAATAACTGCCATTTATGTTCTACGACTTATCTTCAAGTTGAAGGCCAAGGAATTTTATTATCAGGACAATAACCTCTAGCCTTGGTCTTATATATTTCACAACAACTGAATCAACCAATTAATTGCAAACCATGTCTTTAACCTCTGAAATAAGACATTAGCCAACTCTTGGCGTGTAATATTAAATACATTGGTGTTTGCCCAGGATGTCCAAGTGATGTCTTCTATGGTAATCCGTCACTTTACCTTGGAATTAATTGAAGTCTAAGTACAGCCAAGGTGTTGATGTAATTTGTGCAATGTTTGTTCATATGTGGTTCATCGACACATGCAGAACAGTTCTTGCCCTTATTTGAATATGACTGAATCTGGAGAAAAAGCTTCGACCGCAGTACTCCTGAAGACGTTCCTCCTAGACCAATGATGAATGGCCTTTCAAATGGCGGATGATTAATGTTCACCGTTCGAACTAGAAGATTCTACAATTACGATTGAAAAGTTTTTCTTCATTATGAAATCAATGATGAATCGCGCTTTAAGCGAAGGACAATGATTTATTTTTTCAATTTTCGAATTTTTTAACATAGTTTATTAACATTTTGTGATGGGTTAGTGTTATTAATGTTGTTATGGAAAATATTTGACATGTGACTGGAAGCATTTTTTCGCGGATTTTCCGGAATGTTTCATCAATCCAATAATCTAACTTTGTACTCATCCATACATATAAAAGATTTTTTTAAAGCACAAAAAAGCTTTCAATCGGAAAAGATTATTCTGCACGTAGCTACAGAAGAAGTAAAAAACTGCCCCTGTCATCATATTTGGAGGTAACTCAAACCAGAAACTTGGGCTGCGTAGTTGGAGTATTTGGTCGAAGTCGGACTGATTTTAAGGTCAGTTAGTCAGTTCGAGTCAAGAGGCGAAGGTTTAAGAATCTAAGAGTTCGAGTCGGTCATTTTCCCCTCAAGAACAGCAATTTTGAAAAAGCTTGCCAAGAGTCAGGGTCGAAGTCAGACTGATTTTTGGGTAAAAAAAGTCGGAGTCAGGATCGAAGGCTCTAAAATTCCCGAAGTCAGTCAAAACCGGAGTTTGGTCATTTTTCCTCAGACCACGCAGCCCTGCCAGAAAGTGATTAAGAAATGATTTAATACTTTTGCACCACAAAGTTACAACAAGAAACAGCATAATTAGTGCACAAACACTGCAAGCTACAGACACATGTTTTGGAGTTTCAAGGAATTCTTTTTTCAATGCAGAAAAGTGAGAGTTTTGTATGTGAAGTCATGCAATAGAAGTTTAAACCAATTGGATAATTTACATCCAAAGCTCACACTTTTCTGTATTGAAAAATGGGTCTGTTGAAACTCAAAAACGCATGTCTGAAATTTCTTGCATTACTTGTGCATTAATTACGTTGTTTCTTACGGTTAAAAACCGATTATTGAAAATGTTTTTGTTTAAATTTAAATAGTTTTTTAAAGATCAGTTTAAATTTATGCATGTGTTATGCGTAGATAGAGCAGAAGAGAGGAAGGGAGAGAAATAACAAACATCTATTTAAAGTAACTGTACTTTATAACAAAAGCATGACGGTATATTGATATTATGTTTCATGTATTGATAGTGATACATTAAATACGTTTTGTCTAACATCTTAATGAAAAAATATCTTATTCTAGTACACGACTTTCTTAAAATATATCTTCCTGGCTGAGGCTATTTGGCTGAGTACTGTAGTTGGGGAGTTAAATATTTGTGCAATGGCGTCCTGTGTTGCAATTTATGCACATTTAGTCTTATATTTTGTGTTTTACTGCTATGTTTAGTATGATGGTATCAAAACTGTTTGACTAAATAATCTGTTACCCTATTAAAGTTTTTTTTTTGAGTTCGTCAGCCCTATGGACCATATCATCTTGATTGCCGCTGGCTGGTAGTTTACATTGTTCTCATGTTGAAGATTAATATACTATTTTCCAACTGGAAGAAATTGAAACTTCCTTGCATTATACAAATCTTGTTGTAGTTTTTTTTTTCTTGCGTTCTACAGATCTTGATGCCCTATTTCTCTCTTTATTAGTTAAACGAAGAGTTACTCCAAAATTTGAGATAATATTCTTTTACTTTCTTCCTTTTTTTTCCTTTGAAATCTCATTCCTCAAAGCTTTGAATTCCTCTCGCTCTTTTAAAATTGATGAAATTTACCCTACCTTCTCTGATTTTACCCCCCTGTAAATTACGCTTTTCTCCTAGTTGTATGTCCGAGTAATGAAAACACACTTACAGTAAGTATCATTGCAATTTTGATTACGGTCAATTTTTTTTTTTTTTCCAATTGTTGTTTTTCTTACTAAAAGGTAACTTTTACGATCGAGCAATAAGTAACAGTTACGAGGTACTATTTTTATATTATTATTGTAAATATCTTTGACATATAGGTTGTTAATTACCCAGACCCCTTGAACATTGCTTTCATGGGAATACTGAAGTCGGGGTCCAATCTTTTTTACTCAAGGGCTGCCATGTAAATTTTTGGAGGCGAGGTAGACCAACAATTCAACAATATTTTAATTCAAAGTATCTAATTAGCGCTAGCCCTTTCCCTAAAAATATTATTTAAAAAAAATGATCTCATTGAAGTTTTTTTTTTTTTTAGCTTTTCTGGC